>NC_056587.1:2181176-2354566 GCF_018340385.1 Cyprinus carpio
TTTCAAATGAATTCCTGGAAAGGGGAATACATTTTCTCAGTTTCCGGCTGGCCTATACTATGTTAAAAAAAAAAAAAAAAAAGTTTAAGCATAATAAAGGCTCGAAGGTAATGCTATAAAGAAGGAATATTAAGAGTCAAGAAGAAACGCCTTAATAATATTGTACCTGATTTATTTATGTAATTTTATTTTTTTATTAAGCATCGTATTTGATGCATCAGGTTTTTATGGTTCACGTTGTCTGATATAGAAGAACATGGAGCCTAAACAACTATTTATTTATTCAGAGAACCAAACTGGGCAAAATATGCAATTTGGTGTAGTTGCTGATATTTATATGGCCATAAAGCAAGATGAAATTCTGATAGCTTATAATGTAAATCAGTGAGGTTTTTATAACACTATAGTCAAGTCACGCTTAGTACTATAGTGCTTTATTCAGTACAGATAAACAGCTTTAGAAAAGCAGTTTCTTTCTTCTGACGAACCTTAAAGAAGATATTTTGGAGAATGTGGTTAAGTAAACAGCTGCAGAAAAAAATACAATGTAAGTCAATGGGGACCAGAAACTCTTTAATTATCCACATTCTTCAAAATGTCTTCTTTTGTGTTCAGCAGAAGAAATAAATGACAGAATTTTAATTTTTAGGTGAAATATCCCTTAAGAGTCTTCCACAGCCCTACTAAGCAAGCCAGTGTTCATCTCCATTATATGCAGTTCTCCAAAAGGCAGCAATGACATTTTGCAGCTTGTGTGAGTTCAATGTTGATTCAGTTCAGGACAATACCAGTGTTGATGTTGCGAGTTGTAAATCAGCTGTAAAGCAGCTTTACAGAAGACGGTAGTACCATTATCCAGCTTTATTTAGTTCAAGTTTTGTTCTAATCTGATGGTGTCAGTCAGTGCTGTCATATCGATCAAAGCAGACTACTTACATAAAATGCATATAAATATCAGTTGCCACTATGTATCTCCCAATATATAATGCAATGCGATATAATGATGATTACTTGATGTGTGATAGTTGATGCTCACATTTTAACATGATTTAAACATGATTTTTCTAAAAAAAAAATAATAATAATTGGATAATCAAGTTGTTGCAGTTTGCTGTTGTGTTTTGCCCAGTTGTTTTGAAAGAAAAGGGAGCATTTTCTGAACGTGCCATCACAATCTGTGGGCTCCTTGCTTAGATGTGGCTCAGCATGAAAGAGTGTGTAAGACAAACACAGAATAAGACAATCTGTTTGGGAACTTCGGTGTAGTGTCTGAACACGATAGTCTCAGTTTCAGCTATATGTGCTTCTAGGTGATTTGGTTTTGAGTTTTAACACGATAGTCTCAGTTTCAGATTTCATCTGCCAATGGTGGATGAATTGATCAATTTTGTCTCTCATACTTTTCATATTAGTTGTTACGTGTTTAGACCATTAAAACCACCAGTATGCCATTTAGCAATATTCACCACATTAAGTTTTGGGGGGGTGGAAAGTGAGATTAACTTCTGTAATTTATGCTCTCATTTGGCACTTGATAAATTAGACCTAAGTCTAGCTAATCTAGAAAAAGTAGTTTTAAAGCTTCATTGAAGCTTTTTAAGGGCACTACATAGTTTCTTATATAAATATCACCTTACATAAGAAATCAGAGCAGTATTTGTCTTGCACAAAACAATTTGTATTTAAATTAGGATGACAGTCTCAAACCCCTTTCACACTGCATGTTGGTCCTGTAAAATTGCCGGAGTGCTTTCTGTGTGAACGCAAACATGTCCCTGGATTAATTCCGGGATCAATCCCGGGTTGGGGACCTAGTAACATTGCCGGGATCAGTCCTGGAACGAGCTCTGTGTGTGAACTAAAGCCAGAACCAGTGCTGTAAAGGGTGTGTCGTAGTGATGACGCACTATATCGTGCGACTCTTTTACCGGGTGTTTTGAAGGCAGATCAACGTTCACGACGAAAAAATATGTGCAAACTGGAATGAAGCAGAAATCAGGGAGCTCCTCACTATCTGCGCTGAAGCGGAGATCGTTCTCCAGCTTAGAGAAATAGTGCATCACATTACACTTCACATCGTAATGTCACATGTCTTTACGGGATCCTTATGGGATGTGTGAACGCACACACAGATTCCGGAAAATCACTGGCAGTGTGAATGAACCAAAATCAAACGATCCCGGAATAAATCATGGAACACATTATCCGTGTATTTTCCGGAATCTCTGTGTGAAAGTGGTTTCTGTTGAACACAAATTTACACACATAATGAATGAAAACACCCTGATTTATTTAACTGAACTGAAAATATAATGATTAATGGATAAATGAAAGACTTAGTTCACACAAAAATAAAAATTCTGGAATCATGTACTCACTCTCATCTCATATCAAACTCATAAGAACACAAATGAAGACATTTTTAATGAAATGAGATTTCTGTCCTTCCACTGTAACTAAAACTTTGATTTCTTCAAAAAGTTTAGACATTGTGGAAATAATTTATATGTCAAGCATTTGAATCCAAGTCTTCCAAGATCCAAGATCACTTTATATTAGTGGTGTCAGTCAATAAAAAAACAAAACAAAAAAACTAATAAATTATTTTTCTGAAGTTAATTGCGATTAATGTTTATAATCTATTTATTTTATAAACATTATAAAACAAGTTTTTAAATAAAAAAAAATTGCAATAATTTCACATTCAATCTTCAAATTAATGTAGAAACAACATTAAGACAGTATATTTTTAATATTTGTTTGACTTCTTACTGAAGGCGAGTATCACTGATACCAATACTACTGAAATTTTTATTTATCCTAATATTTAACCATTGACTAGCCATTAAACGGTACAGTATAATTGACAGCTATCAATTTGAACATGTATTAGACTTTAAAAAATAACAATTTTCAATTTTAGAAAAACAATTAACTTAAAACAATCATTACGTAAACCCATTATAATGGCATATTTAGCTACTTGTGCACCCTTCAGCAAGTAGGAAATATACAGAAATTTAATAAAGTTATCAAACACTAAATTTTACATTAAATATAGATGAATCCTAAAACCTACAAAAGTTTTTGATTTCGAGTCTCGGGCAAGCAAGGCACCAACCCCCAACTGCTCCCCGGGCGCCGCACCATAAATGGCTGCCCACTGCTCCGGGTGTGTGTTCACGGTGTGTGTGTGTTCACTGCTGTGTGTGTGCACACTTTGGATGGGTTAAATGCAGAGCACAAATTCTGAGTATGGGTCACCATACTTGGCTGTATGTCATGTCACTATCACTTTACTTTCACTTTTTAGAGGAGGGAGAGCAATTTTGAAAACCACTGCATTTCAGAGACATGTTCTTAAATCTGACTCATATATAACAAATACTTACAGTAGCTTTAATTGCCTTTTTGGTAACTTCAGGACTTCAGGACAACATAACTATGACATTGCATGCTCGTCGTTTAATTTGCACGTAAATATGGTACAGCGCTTTAATATATTACAGCGTGTCACTGCAGTTGAATAGCATGCAATTGAAGAGCATGTGCTAAAAGCACAGTACAATGGCTGACAGGACAGGAAAATTAGCTTTTACTGACATATGGCCTGACATCATCTCATCTGACTGCTGTTCACTGTTGAGGGAGAGGCTCAGTTAAGATGGTGCATATGCAAAATAGTGAGTGGAACAATAGAGATGTAGCATTTTGTCATGTGACACCACTAAACTGGAAAAGCAGCTTGTTACTGAGAGGAATTTTGAAAACAGCTGAACTACTGTCATGCAAGTTAGCAATGTTGCTACATTTCTGTTTACACCTCAACACAGCCTTCGATCAGCCTTAGATTTGTCCATGGTTTGCATTTTGAAAGACATTATTTTCCTTCTGGACCATCAGTGAACATTTGAAACTTTTGTAATAGTTGCGTATGAGTCCCTCAGTTGTCAGATCTCAGAATCATACAGTCATTGTTGGAAAGGGTTCAAATACACAAATAAAGAATTTGTGGGACCTGAAGGATTTTTCTGAAGAACAGTTGGCAGTTTAACTGTTCAGGACAAACAAGGGACTCAAGAACAACTATCATTTAATTAAAAAAAAAAAAAAAAAAAACAGATGTGGATCATCCAGGTAACAACATAGTATTAAGAATCAAGCATGTAAACTTTTGAACAGGGTAATTTTTATAAATTCAACTATTATTTTCTATTGTGAACTATATGTAAATGTCTTTTATGTCTTATTCAGGTCAGTAACATGCAGTTTGTATGATTCCTTTTATTTTGGTAAAATAATTCACATTTTGCAGATAGCACAAGGTGTATATAAAATTTTGACCACAGCTGTATGTTGTTGTATTCAACATGTTTTTATGGTCTTGCGATTTTCATCATGTCTGTTATTAGTTACTTTCATCACATATATTTTTTTCATATCAAAAGATGGCAGGTAGATTTGTAGGAGTATGAGTTATGAGGGAAAAAATGACAAACGGCCTTCCTGATTTCACAGTCTGCCACCGAGGGGAGCAGGATTCACCGAGAGCTCTTAAAAAGATGAAGAGTCTGTCCTGTGCTGTTCATCAGAGGGGGCTTTCACTGACCCTCATTCACTCAGATGAAGCATCTCATCTGTGAGACGCCATCGAGATGACATTGTAATGGGCTCTGTCACGCTGAAGTGCAGAGAGCTACTAATTCTAAAAACAGACACGTCAAATCAGCGGCAAAGTACTCGGGTGTCGTTCGGGTTACCATTCATGCTATTTTCAGCCTGTTATGATAGAGCCGAACTCGTGGAGCGCGTTAAAGGGACTAAATAGGTTTCACGCTGCTTCTGGTTGACATCGTATGAGAGTGTCGTCTCTGAGCCTGTTTCCTAAGGTACATTTTATCTTCTTCTCGTACAGATGAGTGCGGTTGGCAGCTCCTGTTGGGGTTCTTCGGAAGGACAGATCCTGTCACGTGCTGCAGAAACTGGCGCTGCCTACTAGGTGAGTTAATCGACAGGCTCCTCATCCAGCACCACATGGGCCCCCAGTCGAGTCTCTTATGGCGCTTTTGCATTGCATGGTATGGCACAGTACGGCTTGGTACGGTTCACTTTTGGGGGGTTTTCCACTGGGTACAGTACCTGGGTACTTTTTTTAGTACCACCTTGGTTGAGGTTCCAAGTGAACCGTACTGTTACCAAAACGTGACGTGTAAACTCTGCTGATCACGGATTGGCCGAAGAGAATCATCACTACCTGCGCCACTGAACTTGTGACACAAACACAACAGAACCGCTAGATTTAAATCAGCACAGCCAGCGAAGGATAACACAACTGTTTTGAACGAGCACACCTTTTTTTAACAACCAAAAAGTTTTGTTGTCTGTTGAGGAAGTACAGACGTTCCTCTCATTGATAGCAGAGGAGCAGATCCAGCAAGAGCTTGATGGGGCGAAACGGAATTAAAACGTTTTTTTTAGGAGTCGTGGCAGTAGAGGCGGCACAGCTATAACAACATGTAAATAATCCCGCCCACTCTAAAGCTATACTAAACTGCAGTGCAAATGCGAACTGTGCCGTGGCGAGCTGTACCGTACCGTACTGAGCCGTGCCGAGCCCAGTCGTACCACGCAGTGGAAAAGCACCATTAGTGTGACCCTTATCTTTGATCCATTCATGTCGGAGCTTCCTTGAGCTCAGGACTCACCCACAGATTGATACAGGCCTATTGTGGCTGTCTGTGGGGGCAAGACCCCCCTCCCCTTCCCTCTGCTGAAATGAGAAGAATCCCTTTGAAATTGCCCAGCCAAGCTTGGGAGGCAAAGCTTCAGCAATATTGGGTTCCTGCCAAAGCAGAGATGAATTATTGAAAACAGTGCATAACTGAATGATGACATCACAAAAATGCTTTCCACTCTAGAAAGCCCTTTGAAAAAAGTTAAATATTTGAACTTAAAAGAGTATTCCACGTACAATTTAAGCTCAATTAACAGTGTTGGTAACTACAAAAAAATTATTTCCAATTTTTTTATAGCACTTTTCAAAACACACATAAAAAAATCAGGCAGCTGATTTTTGCTATATAGTATACAGGGTCACACTTTATTTT
Source organism: Cyprinus carpio (assembly GCF_018340385.1). Classification (NCBI taxonomy): domain Eukaryota; kingdom Metazoa; phylum Chordata; class Actinopteri; order Cypriniformes; family Cyprinidae; genus Cyprinus; species Cyprinus carpio. The sequence goes on from NC_056587.1 coordinate 2,187,284, forward strand.
AAGGTCCAGTTCTCACTATTAACTAACTACTAACTATGACTTTTGCCTCAATAAACTCCTACTTTGCTGCTTATTAATAGTTAATAAGTTAGTAGTTAAGTTTAGGTAAGGGATTAGGGATGTAGAATATGGTCATGCAGAATATGTGCTTAATATGCAAGCTAATAAGCAATTAGTTAATAGTTACTATGTGAGTGCACTCGATACAGCTTAATCTGGGTAAAGCTCAAAGTATACTTTAGTTTTGATGCAAACGTTTTGTGAATGCATACAGCCGAACAGGTCTGTGCCATTTCTTTTCAGAAGTTGACAGAAAAAAAAAATGTTATTTAAAGTAGTTTTGGTGGTGGTGGGGGTTGTTTGTTTTATTTCATTTATTTATTTATTGTGGTAATCATTTGTGGTCATTTTTGATGTCATTTTGTGGTTAGTTTACCTTTGAAACACAAATGAAGATATTTAAGTGAAATCTGAGAGGTTTCTGTCCCTACATTGACTCCATTTCTCCAAAACTTTTTCCAGAAGTTTGTAAAAGCATTGCCAAAGTAATGCATTCAAATATATACACATTAAAAATGATAAACAAAGCTTTTTATATGTGAATAAAATTGGTTCATCATATAAAGCAATTATGTCCCTTTAAAAGATTAGTATTAAATCGATTAATATGAATTTCTTCTACAATGTCTTAATGAACCTTTTTAAGCATTAAATATTCAATGGAAGGACAGAAATGTCAGGTTTTGTTAAAGTCTTTGTGTTTTGAAGAGGAACAAATCTATGGCTTTGTACAACATGAGGGTGAGTAAATAAGAACAGAATTTTCGTTTTTAGGTGAACTAACCCTTTAACTTGAACCAGGAATATTCCTTGAAAATGTATGACAGAGGAAGTAAGATATACTATATTAGTCTTTTTAACCTCAAGTTATGGCCCCCTTTTAACCCTGGGTTAAGCACCATTTCACACTTGTAGATTTAAATAGGGTTCGCACTGATTTTGCGCTGGCAAAGTTGTTACATTGAGTTACTGTAAGACACATTGCTGGTCTTGTGCTCAATTCATCTTTTAATTTTTTTATCTGCTCAACATTATTTAGCAAACTGGCATTCACATCTGGCTCCCTTTCTATTATAGAGCATGATTCATGATTACATATTTCTGAACATTATATCAGAAAAAATGGGTTACGATTGGGTTTCATGTTAACTTGTAGAACAATACATATCAATGTACAATGCTAAGAACTGTATGCAGCATTAGTTTCAGCAGAACTCTGTCCTGCTGATTTATGTGTTCTTGCTATAGGGAATATCGAACAGACATACAGTGATAAATACACCTCAGAAATATAACTACTTGATTTTTAAATAGTTTATACTCGGTTATATACTCAATATAATTGAATTAGCTCAGGTTCAGGTTACCTCTACTCAGTTTTAATTTGGAGAAATATTTAGTTTTTTTTTTTAATTAGTAATTAATTTAGGGTGAAATTCACAGTGTTTGCATCAATAATATATGTGGACAGTGCTGTTATCTTATTTAAGCAGGTCTGTGGCACTGCTCTCTAATTATCATATTCATGAAGTAAACATCCAATGTGAATAACTTTTGACTATAAGCTAATGCACTACATGCTTAATGCATTTAAATAATCCAGTTCGTTCTGGTATAAAAACACTCATAAATTGGTTAAAAGTATTAATTCCGATGCATAAGGTGATGTACTTTTTCAGCAAACACTAGAAGAATATTGTTGCCTTGTGCCTCAGAACACATTCTCACAGTAACAGCAAAGTTTTTTTTTTTTTTTTAATTGTGATGTGAAAAAAACATGGAGGGCACTAATTTGCACAGAACTGGAAACATGGAGGTGTGTGCTTGGAGAGCAGCTTGATATTAATTTTGCCACTGCTTCCCAGTGCATCACTCTCTTAAACGCTGTCATTCATCGGGATAATGTACACACACCTGACAGACCAAAATCATTTGCAGCGTCTCACAAGTGTGCGCACCGGATAAGCCACTGTGACAGACGGGCTTCTGGTTGCCAACTTAAGGCTATGAGTTTGAGACTCGCTTTGTGAACTTGCAATAAGTGAATGGATGTTTCACACGTACGTTAAAGGTGCTGTATGTAAGATTTTTAGGCTAAAGTATAAAAATACCATAATATGTTTGCAGATATTTAAGAAACATGCTGAGTTAACACGTTTATCTGACAAACAATGCTACAGTCAGTTATTCTCCTTTGAAAATGTGCATAATGGGCCGGAATATCGGTCTTTGTTTTGGTTTGTGAAACCCGCCCACTGCCAGTTTACCCAGTTGTATTTCGGCACCCTGGGTTGCCAGTTGGCTGAAAACAGTGTATTTCGTTTCATTCATTGTCAAGTGCACTCGTTTGTGCCGTCAATCTGGCAACCTGCTTCAAGTCTGAGGAGGGGCCGCATGAAAAAAACCCTCTCCAATATTTTGAATTTGGATTGCTATACCTAGTTCAACCACTCACTGTCAATCCTACATACAGCACCTCAAATGTTTGGACTACTGAATTAATGAAATTGATTTCTTTTGTTTTGGGAAAACAAAAACATGTAGAATATTCCAACCACTTTCTCTGTTCCAGGTCCAGGTCCCAATCAGACATGGCAGTGGAATCACTAGCTGCAGAGATTATGAAGGGCATCGGGTCCCGGGCAGAACTGAGACCCACAGAACAGAGTTTCACACCTGGTATTTAATGTGTACACAGTCATGCTTTTAATTTATATGTTACTATGACATGAATAACATGTTGCAAGAGACTGTTGAACTCTTGTGATAGTGGTTGTAAAATATACTCTGTATTTCTAGAATGATTGTACCACTTAGAAACCTTAAAATCACTTTGTTCACATATTTCAAAAATAAAAATGTCCACAATTGGATAAATTTAAAGTCCATTTTATTGTTTAGCCAGGTCATCACCAAGTCTCCAACCAACAATTGCAGGCTACAATAATTAGGGGTTCTTTTCAAAACCTTTCTAAAGCTACCATAAAAAAAAATAGATCCAAGACGAGAAAAAAAAAAAAAAGGCAAAACTGGCCCCAACTCATTGCAAATCCTTTGGAACATTTGTGACTTCTTTAAAGCAAGAGAGTTGATATTTGGACTTCTCCAATTCTTGGTTTTATACAAAAGCTACACAATTTTACATTTGATAAGAATACAATTCAACTGATTAATTAGTGTTCTACACCATAAACTCGATAAAATCTTGATGGATCATTACCACTATATAACTCAACACTATGAGAGAGAAAGAGAGACAGTCGAAAGGAATACAAAGTTCTGCAAAATAAAAGACGAGTATCAAAGCAAGCTAGATAAGTACCATTACAGACTCAAATATCCTTTGAAAAATAAAAAGTAATAAAAAGTACAGGCAAGGTTAAGGTTGAAAATACCATCTTAGGATTTGCTTTTTGGGCTTTCTTCTGTCAATCACACCAAATTCTGACCGACCAAGACCAGAACAAAAGTTTTACTTCCATGTGTTCCCATAGGAAACTCAGCTTGTATTAGTGTGTCAGGCACTTTCAGAGAAACTAGCCCACTCTCTTGAGCCCGCTCAGCAACTCTACCAGCCAAAATCACAATGCAGGTTCATTCAGATCAGACGATACAGCTGCAGCAGAGAGAAAAGAGGGACAAACAGGTTAGAATCTGATTAAAGAGGAGAAACACGCACACATACAGGACTGTAATGAATTCATATGCAGCTCAAGATTAGTTCTGCTACTGGCGTGCTTTACTCCAGCCTTTCAAATCTCCTACACACAGTGCAGTCAGCACAAATCAAACAACCAACCATTCGCATCGACTGCATGTTTGGCCATCTTGGTGCCTCACCTAAAAAGTCATTGTATTTACAGATCAGTATCGAACCAGGCCAGCTGATTGCTGTCGCCTGGCGGGAGGCCATCGATCAGGTCTTGGGCGTGGCTGAGGTCAGGCAGGCCGTCTACAGGGTAATCTGGGCCGGGGTGGTGCCCGCCCATCTCATGCTCCATCATGGGATCCATGCCCATGGCATCCTGCCCGTAACCTCCGGAGTGGAAGGAGCGGTAGCTTGGGTCTGGAGGATGAGGGGAGTGGATGGGAAGTGGAGGGAGCACACACACACACAAACACACACGTACGTTAGAAGAAGCATATTAAATGGGCAGCTCACAATAGCACAACCTCAGACCCACAAGACCAGAGAGAGAACACCAGGCATGTGACCGAACTCAGCTGAAACCTGACATTCTCTAGGAATATGGTGCTCTGTTAGAGCTTTTTTTTTTTTGGATGGATTACTCATCTAAAATAAAATTAACCTGGAATGGTAAAATTGAAGTAATACCTCTTTGTTGAGGAAAAAAATATATAATAATAATAATTATATATATATATATACATATGCAAGATTACAGCAAAATGTACTGCATAAATGCAAATTTAGTTCAAATTAGTAATAATTATTTCATCATTATTTATTCCTTTAGTCTGAGCGTTAAGCACCTTTTACTGACCATTTGTTGAAATCAGGGCTGGGGGGAAATCTTTAAGATAAATCCCAAAAATGAAAATTCAGTCAGACTCATGCTGTTCCAAACTGACCGACTTTCTTCCATAAACAACAAAAAATGCTAAGCAGAACTACATGAATCAGTGAAGTCACTATTTACTTTCTTTGCACAGAAAAGCTAACTGGATGCTGTCATTATGCCTAACATCTCATTTCTTGAGAAAGTCTCAGAGTTTTGGAACAACACGAGGGGTGTATGAACAAACATTTTCTGTTTTTTTATGTTTGGTCCACTAATCGTTTAAGAGTTCCAGGACTTATTTAGTGCCCTGTCTTCATGGAGCATGCCAGGTGTGTTCGTCTCTAGGTTGGTGGGTGAAGGCTGATGAAGCAGTGGATTAGTGAGTATTCACACCCAGATGCTGAGAGCTGATCTCATTTCTGAGAATGAACTTACCGTCCTGTCGGTAGCCCAGAGGCTCTCCCTGCACACCGATGTCCAGCCCTAGATCTCCAGTCTGCAAAGACATGTAAGAAGAGTTGCATAAGAGAAACTCACTTCAGCCTCAAATTCAGTGTATATCAGGACTGAATCAGTTATACTAATGCTTTCAAAGTGCTCGAGGCTCATAAAAACAATAATACTTTGTTTGAATCACCTGCCCAGTAAATTCACAAATATAACACCCACATCTGCTATAACCGATTCTGTAATGCGCTGGGAATTTATAGGCTTAATCTACAACAGGGCTCTGTGCCAGCGTTGATTGCAGGATTTAGCAGAGATGAGCCCCCTTACCTCGTTCCAGGTCATGGGCTCAGTTCTGAACAGAGAGCTGGTGAGCTCCACAGACAGTCGTTTCTTGTAGTCCTGGGGCTTATCCTCAGACATGCGGAACAGAACTGCAGCAGCGTACGTGGCTGTGGGCGAGAGATAGCAATGTTAGTGTGACCGAGAAAACATTCAAGCCAGCCCTGCTCACCCCAGCCACTGCCTCCAGTGGAAATCGGTGCATAGCTGGGAAAAAAAAATCTACATAGTGTTTTGTATTAATGCTTGCTTCTCTGTGTTTATTCGGTGGAAGTTTAACTTGTTTCTTAAAACTCTGTTGAGACATCGGTAGGCAGTGAGACTGTGTTGCCATTATATTTAACTGATGTCTTTCTGCATTATTGTGTGCCGGTCATGCTTGCACATGTCTTGCTTATTAAAACACTCACCAACACCCTCGTTTCTAGAGTGGAGGAGCTCTGTGAGGGGAGCGGTGGCTCCTTCTGCCTCAATGGCCTCAGCTGCCTCCTTATCCTGAGCCAGCTCACACAGTACACCTGCAGCTACACGCTGGATGTTCTCGATGGGAGAATACAGCAACTGTAGAGAAAGACAGAGAGAGACACGTCAGACAGACTGACAATGGGTCTAAGTTCAGCAGATGTAAATATACCATCAACTTAATGAAAGGAAACAAGGGTCATCCACACTTTAATTTACTCAATTCCCTAAAATAGATAATGTAACCAAGTAACAGATAAAACTTCAGAATGATAGACAGAATGAACAAGAAAGTGAACAATCTAAAGTTAAAAAGAATACAACAGCAAAAAAATAAACAATGAAAAGAAGAGCGACAAAAATCAGACAAACAATAGAAATACAAACAAAAGAACAAACAAGCTAATAAGTGAAAGATAAATAGATAGAATGATAGAATGAATAAAAGTCCGAATGAAGGATAGATAACTGGAACGATAGAACAAAGAATGGTCAATAGAGAAATAGAATAACAGAATTAAAACAAGCGATAGATGATAGATGACAGAGAGGAGACAGAACGACAGAACAATATATAGGACAGAAGGAATGATGGGTAGAATAGAACAAACCAAGCTAACAAATGGACAGACAGAATGAACAGTATACAGAACAAAAAAACAATAGATAGAAGCAAGTGAATGAAAGTTCAATAGACAGAACAAGCAAACAAATGAAAGATCAACATGAAAGAACATGATAGAACTAATGTTAGATCACGTGATAGAATGATAGAACAAATTAATGGAATGAATCAACCGAATGAAAAAGATCAATAGCCAGATAAATCGACAAGGCGAAAGATAAATAAACAGACAGTCTGATGGACAAACAGGAAGAATGACTGACCTGAACAAACAGTGGAATAGTGTTGAGTCCTCTAATGACGATTCTGTTGTGAATGTCTCTGGCTAGAATGTGCAGAGCACCAGTGCAGCCCTCCACGATCTCCTCCATACGCACACCCTCCTGAACACAACACGCATGAAAATCTTATTCACATCCATTCTGCAAGAAAATCACTGGATACTCTTGCTAATATATAAACGGATTACAGCATAAAAGCCAGCCGATCATGTGACCATTACTCACCACAAACTGCTGCTGTGTTCCACCCATGGAGGTGCGTCTCTGAGTGTCCTGATGGGCCCTGACCAGAAGCTGCACCAGGCGGGGAATGGCACCCTGCTCTCTGAGCGGGGCGTGGTTGGCAGGGCACAGTGCCAGGTTACGGATAAGCCCAACTGTGGCCTGGGAGAGGATAGAGTGATTTGTTTTAATGAAAACAATTTTTTTTATCCTTTTCTTGATGCACAATGAAAGCCACTAAAAGACATGAAAGATTATCTGATATCACTTGCATACCTTAATGAGAGGCCAATGTGAGGGAGGGTGGAGCAATTTGACCACCACCGGCAGCCCATAGTGCAGCCGCACTGCATTCTGGGCCATCTCTGCATCCTGATGCCTGGATGTGAGGTGACGGAGAGCACAGATAGCAGGCTCCGTGATGTCCTCTCTGTCTCCAGCACGAAGAACAGTGCGCACAAGGGCCTCGATGCCACCCACTTGGCACACCATCATCTTGTTCTTGTAATTGTTGCAGGTGAGGTTGGACAGGATTCCAGCAGCACACGTCACCACGTTGATGTCGTCTGAACCGAGCAACTGGACCAGGGTGCCCAAGAGCCCCTCCATTCCCTCCTGTAGAAGAGAAGGATCCAGAGTTGAGACGCTACTTTATTCAACCCAGAATTTACATCAAGGACAAAGCCGATCCAGAATTTTTTTTTAGTCCCGCACACGACCAGCCACAGCAATTCGTAACATTTTACTACACGTTACATGAGGTTGTAAGCCTACCATGAGTGGGTAAGCGGTTAAATACACAAAATCATTCCAGAAATGCTTTGATAATTCAAGAATTCTGATGCCACAACAACAGCTGGGTGAAATGTACATATAGCGCAGGCATTACAACCAAATGTAGCACCCGTTCATGCTCCATTGACAAATTTTTTTTTTTTTTTTTTTCTTCACAATTTGATGTCCTGTGTGGGGTCAGAGCTGGCTACAGCCCCTTATCCCCGACACAGACAAAGGCAGGAATGACTGTTACCTGCACATCTACTTCTGCTAAAGACGTCTTCTCCATGGAAACAATGGGGAGACAGAAAGAGAGGGCTCATGTAGGAAGAACAGAAGATAGCGTAAAAGAGCTGAAGGAAAGAGACAAACGGATCAGTACCTGTTTGGTGGCAGCATCTGAGAGATTCCTCAAAGTCCACAAGCAGTTCTGTACCAGTCGCTGACTGGGGTCTGTGAGGTGAAGGCCAAGTGCTTGCATGCCACCTGAAAACAAGACAAAGCTTACATGTTCAAACCATCCTAACTCAGCTCCTACCTTCCACTACATTATACTTGAGTAAACCAAAGACAAATGGACTCACCAGCCTCAACGATGGCAGGTTTGTTACTGGAGCAAACAGACAGCACTTTGAGCACTCGACTGGTGGTCCACAACAGTTTCTCATATGTGTACGTCCTCATGATGTTGACCAGAGCCTGTGGGCCTCCACTGGCCAGAATGATAAGCTGAAAAGCAAATTATATTTTTTATCATCATACATACTTTAAATTATAAATTTACCCAAGTTAACATTTTACCATCCATGCTGCACTGCTCAAACCAGTGTAACTTTGTTAATAAATTACCAAGGACACTGTGTAAATGAAGTGATATACAAAGTACTACAGTAATATTGTTGGGCTACATAATACACTATTAAGCTAATATTACAGCTTAGTGCAAGTGTCGAAATCGGAATGACTGTGATTTAAATATGAGCTGCATGTTTCAGAGTGAAGTGTGGCACATATACAATCAAGCTCATGATCTAGTGCTTTCAGTGTCTAGGAGCGGCTCAGTTCAGAGTAAATGTTGCTGCTCCACACAAACTCTATCTCTGCATCTGCTCTGAGTTTGGGTAGCTTGTAACGTGTATGCGCTAACAATCTTCTCAAACTTGAACTGAAAAGCACTTATAAACCAGCTGTTGTCAACAAAAGAGGAGCTTTGAGTTTTGTTTTTCTCCACCAGAACAAAAGCTGGATTGTTTAACATTTAAATTCAGAAATATTTTAATATTTTTACTATTATTACTAATAAGTATTGTTATAAATGGTAGTTACTATTATTGCCAAATTGTGCAGTTCTTCAAAGAAGCACAGCAAACCTGTAACTCTTTTAAAAAAAAAAAAAATTTTAAATATACATTTTTATCTGAATAAATAGCCCTACAATAGTCATTCATCCAGTGATTCAAACATTCAAGGTGCAAATTAAAATTTAGCAGTTATTTTGTTGCACTGCTAGATATGTGACAAGATTTTTGAAAAATAAAACAATTTGTAAACAAATGTTATTTTGGCCAAGAACCCTGCTGTGATGTGCCTATTTTTGAGAAGTTTTTGCTTCTTACTTTGCTCTCCTGATTGCCGTATGCCAGAATCTGAAGGCAGTCTGTCGTGATGGCGAGGAATTTGACGTTTGTTTTGTTTAACAAGGCTACCATTTTCTGCAGGCCTCCGGCCAAACGGACAGCCATCTTGGCTCCTTCCTGGTGCAGTAGGAGGTTGTGTAGAGTCGTAATGGCATAAAACAGTACGGAGTCCACTGGGGAACTGAAGAGACCACAGCAATATTAATTAGAGCCAAACTAAGGGCTCTGGCGTGGGATTCAAGCTTAAGCACACAGAGCAGGTCAAAGTATGACTCAGCCTGTTAGTCCTTGAATTCCAACACAACACAACTTCCCTGATTCAAAAGATTCACAGGATATATATCCGCATGATGGTCGATATTTGTCTGTTTAAAAATAGATAGCATGAAGGTGAACCAACCCAAGCATTTTGACGAGTGCAGGGATGCCTCCCGATTTGAAGATGGAGAGCAGGCCTTCTCTGTGGTGGGAAAGATTGTGCAGGGTGCCAGAGGTGCAGCGGGCCGTTTCTACATCACTAGTGTTCTGCATCGTCCTCACAATGGCTGACACCATCTGTGGGGATCGCATGATGGCGTGACGAGAGGCCTCCTTCTTTGAGAGCTGGTGCACCATCACAGCTGCCTTATTTACCACCACCTGATGGAAAAAGTAGAAATCGAGCCATAAGTGCACTCTTGACAGTGTCACAGCACTGGCTGTTCATGACAATCCATCCGTTCTAACCTGATCCTCATCGTTCAGTAGTTTGGTGAGTTCTGGAATGGCGCGGGTGGCCAGCTCTGCATCATCCTGGTAGTTAATGAGGTTGACCACGGCGTGTTTGAGCATCTGTGAGGGCTCGGCCAGGCGCTGGACGTTGGTGGGGTGGGCAGAGTCGAACTGTGTGGAAGGTATCTGCATGCCCTCATCAAGAGTCTCAGGAAACATGGCCGCCCGGACTCTCTGGGCTCTGGTCATGGCATATTGACCATCAATGTCTACAGAGAAACCACAGTACTATATCAAGCAACTGTCTTATGCACAATTAATCACAATGACTATAAAGGTCTGTTATGTCTATTAATATAATACAGTGATTGTTAATCCCACACAAAAGACAAACAAGCTAAAACAATAAGCAATTGTCTCAGCATTGGGTCTTACGTAAACCAATGTGAGTGCAGTTAACGGTTTAAATAAGTGAATTGCACCATTTTCTATTCCAGACTTTTTTGACCACATAAAGAACATGAAATCATTATTTTTCCATATTCTTTCTATGAATTTTTAAAACAGGAGAATAGATTCACCACACACCTGCTACCTGCTCCTGGTTGAAGGACTGGCTAAAGCCCTGCTCCCACTCATACAGCACCTGATTATCCACATCCTCATCCTCTGGGTTGCCCTTGCCGCTTAGGGATGGGGCGGTGGTTGTGGCCCCAGAGTGGATACCTGAGTCCAGGTAAGACTGTTGCTGCCAATGGCTTACTGCAGCCTTGCGATCTGGCTCCATGGCCATGTCGAGCTCCATCAAGTCAGCTGAACATGAAACATTATAAAAAGTGATAAATAGTATTTTTAAAAAAAAGTTAAATATTTTAGCTCTTCCAAAAACATGTAGAATAACTTACATTGGGTAGCCATGATTCTCTCACAGCCAAGCACAGCCTCCTAATCTAAAAAAAAAAAAAACGCACAGCAAAACGGTTAATTTTTGCATTTGTGGTACCAACTTTCTCCCTCTCATTCTCATATAGCACTCAAGTCCGTCTCTCACACACGAACACATTCCACAAAGTCTGCTGTGCAGCACATACAAGCCCCAGTGTTCGAACTGAATGCTTTGTCTCCTAACCTGAATGCAGCTGGGATGAAAGAGTCAAGCAGGATGTGCCACACTACACACAGCCACTCTTATTATCTGCAGATCCCTCATGTAGGGCCCCTACAAAATCAGTTTTATTTTTTCCTAAATTCAGTTTTTTTTTTTCCAAATTCAGTTTTTTCCCGACTCCTTTTTATTTTAATTTTATTAATCAAAAAGCATGTCTAATTAATTAAAATCATAAAACTTGTACATTTTCACATCAATTTAATAAAAGTTTAACAAAAATTACGTTTAGGGCACAATAAAAAAAATATATATAATAAAATAACCATATTTTTTATTGTTACCCAATTATGTTTTAGCATGTCTAGTTATTTAAATGCATAAAACAACTTAATTTATTCAATTCTTTATTAAAATAACCTTTTTTTTCCCCTTTAGAAATTCTGTGTTGTGTATTTACATTTTTTTGGCTATCAAATGAAGGCATAATTGATTAATTTGATTTATCTTAATTATTGAAAATTAAGCAAACTTTATTTTTTGGCAAACAAAGGGGATTTACTATTAAAATGAAAACCTGGAAGAAATGTTGTGTGATTATTCCTTAAAAAAATAATGTTTGCTTAATTTTAGTGGTAGTAGTAGGCTATGTACATTCTACTTAAAATTAGTAGTAGGCACAATGTCTTCAAATCAAACCGGACTATTTTGACGGGTTGCTGTGAATACCTTTACAGTTCTGTGTATGTGATATGATGCTAGAGTGGGCAATATGGAAAAAAAAAATCATTTTTTTTTTTTTTGAGATATAATGACAATTTTATCACGGTTCTTTAACATGTTGGTTTAACTATTTTGCAAGTTGTCTGAGCATTACAGCCAAACTAATTTCCCTATTATAAAGACAAAGTCTTTCAAGGTAACAAAAAAAAAAAGAATGGCAGATATTTAGGCCAAAGGGGGTGAAGATAAAAATCTTTTATCTAATATAATCTAATATTTTTAATAACAAAGAAAATAAAAGAATGACAAAGATACATTTTACAACTACACATAATGTACAAATAAAACAAGCAGTGATTTATTTTCAGGTACAATAGGTGTATTTAGCAGGAGCATTCAAGAAATTAAATGAACAAATATAAAAATAAAACGCTATATAAACTGATTCCTAAAGCAACTGTATCAAATTTCTTCAGTCAAGAGCAGTGAGTGATTTTTCTGTGTTTTGTAGTTTTATTAACCTTAAAGGAATAGTTCACCCAAAAATAAAAATTCTGTCAGCTCTGTCAATTCTGTCATAGTGTTTTATTTTTATACCAACATTTGCTCACTCAAAAGTTGTTTTAAACCTGAATGAGTTTCTTTCTTCTGCTAAACATATATGCTATTCTGAGGAACGTGGAAAACCAAACAGCTGCTGGTCCACAGTGACTTCCATATTATTTTTTGTTACTATCAAATTAAATGTGGCCCAGCAACTGTTGGGTTACCCACATTCTTCAAAATATCATCTTCTGTTTTCAGCACAAGAAATAAATTAATACAGGTTTGGGACAACGTGACAGAGTAAATAATGACCAATGAAATTTTAGGGTGAACTATCCCTAATGACACTCGACTGCATGTTTTGCAATAGGCCTACTGTCCCTTTAAGACCTGCATGCATCTAATATACAGGCACGCATACGTTTTTCTTTCAACTGTTTACTTTCATTTTAGTCATTAACATCTGTGTCTACATGTAAACCTTGTGTGTTTTGACCGTATTAGCGAAAAAAAAAAACTTAGTTCAATAATCAGGCGTTTTTTGACACACTTTAGCACGAGTGCTTCAGGTGTATGCGGCACTCAGAAAAAGCACAGGTCAGACCAGCGTGTGAATGAAGCATTTAAAAGCACATGCAAATAATGAGAGAGTACCTCCTGTGAGAGTAACTCTACCACTGAGTTAACATTGACGTGAATGCATGTGGCGTTGTACAGTACATGACGGAGGCGGCAGAACTGCAGCTGACAGAATGTGCGCTGTAGCACGATACTACGATATTTCTTCAAAAGCAGATCGTGGAGACATTTTTATTATCCACGATCAAAAATCGTCTTATCGCACACCCCTATATGACCCTAATTTTACTCAAATCAAATGGTTAAAAGCTCATGAAGTGACTCTCAGAGCAGTTCTGGAGATGTTGTTCATGCGTTTACGTCCTCATCTAGTGAGACGGCAGATGCTGAAATCACAGCTAGCGTAACACTCGCTTCAGTATGTGTGTAGTAAATTAAACTTTTCCACATCGCAGAAATCATAGGGCCTTACTCATGATACTTTTTGTTTGTTTTAGGCGTCACTCCATCTATCCTTCAAGTGTGTTTATCAGCCACTAAAGCCACATTAGTAAAAATTTGATAAAAAGTTGCATTGAATTATAAAAAACATGTAAATGACATCAAGGTAACTATCTACACAGCTGAAATTTCGTTGATTTTGTGAGAATAACTTGTGACATTCCAGGTGAAAGTATCAGTTAGAACTTAGAATGCTCTCAAATGACTAAAATCTGTTTCAAAACATACATCAGCTTCTTCTATCAAAAAGTGTCCACAGCTGTAAAAAAAAAAAAAAAAAAACTATTCCATAAAGAAAGCCTGGGGGAGTTTTTTTTTCTGCATTTTATAAAGTCACTCCATCACAAGCATGACAAAGCTTTAACTATTAGTGTCATTCCAAACATCCAACCTCAATCTCCTCCTCCAAGCCATGAGGGTTCTTAACGCATTCTCTAGCAAAATAGGCACTAAAGGTTTATATGACCTTCAATAATGTGCTCAGCCAGAAACCCCACCATCACAACAGCGTCAAAATGCGCATGACTTTGTCGATTGCCCATCAACGTCAGCAGTTAACACCTACTGAAGCGATATTGAATTCAGTGTCTCAGTCGAGGGGGCCCCGGTCTCCTTTCCTTTTGTAAGGCCTCCTCCAAAATTACCATGACACATGCCCCAAGCCCACCTCCTTTATTCAGACGTACAACACCCCTCTCCAAGTCAGCAGGCAGAATACAACCCCTCTCAGAGAGGTCCAACATTCACATGTAGCCTTGAGACCAAAACTGGCTGCCCATGTCTCACTATTGTGTTGGTTAGCAAAACATACTGTTCTTCTGTCAAACAGCTCTTACAAAACACAAACATGTTGCAGCATGTGGAAAGGTCACTCGGTAGAACATTACGGCTAGCCTTTGTCAACATTTTGCTGTTCCTGTTCTGGAGCTGTTAGTCCATGTGGAACAGCACCACAGGAGGTTTAGCTTTATGACACAGCAAGGTCCTGGCAATTATTCAGAGAGAAATAACTTTTCCAGTTCACTGGTTCATTCAAGCATTCACTTTTGTCAGGATTTGGCTTTTGAAAGCAGCCTCTTCAAAGTTCAGGAGCTGAATTAGGTCCTGTAGACTGGAATACAGATGTGTGTGGTGTTGCACACTGTCTATTATGTTCAAACCTCAATTACACAGACATAATGGGGCTTGCCTCTCTAAAGACACCAAGTCAGTATAGCCTACTTTAGAGATATAATTATACAACAGACTGAATGGTACGGCAACAAAATAGTGATGCACCAAAATTATGGCAAAAGAAAAACATTTTCCGTTTCAGCAAATCCTTGAATATCAAGAATCAATAGTTTAGTCTAAGCTGTTTTCTGTTGATATGTGAACAAAACTTAACAGAGCATTATTTGTAGACCATCTACCATTCAATAAATCACAATAAGCTTTAAGTTTTATGTTTTGAAATGAAACAGTCTATGTTTTCAAATGGTCAGTTTTATCACAAAATTCACACAGTAAGTGTTGTTTGGCAGCACACCTGGACCGATCACCTCTTTACCACCATTTATTGCATGAAATATACATGAATGAATATCAGAAGGTATGTTGAAAGGATAAATAATTTTTTTTTTACTTAACCTGTTACTTATATATTCACTGTTTTAATAAATCTGTCAAAGCAAGTTAGATCCACAGTTTAATGTAATTCAACAAAAAAAAAAAAAAAAAACATTTAAGAAAAGTTTATACAAACTGTCTTATGTGCAACTTAAATGTTTGCATACAACTCAATTTTTAATTGTTGATTAAATACATTTGATTAGTTAATTGCTTATTGAATAATCAGCTAAATTAATTTTAGCTCCAAGTGTTTTAGCAAAAAAAAAACAATTAGTGCATCACTACAACAAAACACTTAAACTGCACCGCGGCTCAATAGTGAAGCCAAAAAGCAGGCTAGGGCTGTCAAAATGGCTGAAAAACTAAATTCAAATTTTGTGCTTAAATATGATCTAAATTCTAATTGTATTCAAATTTAAAATGCATGATTTCAGTCAGGGTAAAGAAAAGCTTTTGGCTTTTCTCCTGAGGCCACAAAAGGGTGCATCGAACATAAGATAACATGACTATCTATAGGGATGTAACGATTCACTCAACTCACGATTCAATTCGATTCACAATTCTTATTTTTATTTTAAACAAAATGATATTTAAAACTAATTATGAATTAAATGTCCTTTTATTGTTGCTTGGACAAAATGCTGTACATTTCTTTGTGAAATTATAATATAACTATAATAATATACTAATATAGCACTTGCATATTATTGCCCTTTTGTTGGTTTTGATTGCATCTAGTGTCCTCATTAAGTAGCATTGGAAAAAAAGCATCTGCTAAATGACAAAATTTAAATCGAATGTAAATGTAAATAACAAAACTAAATTGAAATTTTAAAACAAGCCCCAAATCAAATAACACAAATAAAATAAATCTCTTCATATAAACAAAATAAGACTTTGTGTGTGCTCTTTCCATTTAAAATTAGAGGCAACCACTGCATTTTAATCATAATCCAAACAAAGATGCTGCATGCAACATGAGCAGTTTTTAAGTTAAATTAGATTGTATAATTTAGAAATTTAAGCAAAAACAATGGTTTGACTTCAATTTTGTGAAACTATACATAATCTGCATGAAACCACAGACGAGCTGAATGAGATGCAGATTCAATCTCTGCCAGCAGTTGGCGCTTAAAGTGTTTCCTTGGTTTCTGCTGTAAACGAAGCAGCGCTGCACTTATGAACTTTAATATGCATTATACAGAGGCAAGATGAAAAGAAAAAAATACCATCTAAACTTTTCTAAAGACAGTAAGTTCCCCTCAGACATGCATTCATAAAAACTCCTACACCTAAATGAATCGCGAGTTGTTTGGCATCTCAAACAATTTGAATAGTCACATATTTGAATCAATTTTCATGGGATGGGGAATTAAAAAAAAAAAATTGCTATTAAGTCTCGAGATATGTTTTTTCAAAGTTGAACTTCAATTAATTTTATATTGCTTTCTAAACATGCGGTTCTCTTGTGCGAGACTCAAGTGCAATGGTAGATGTCCCTCTTGAAAATGCGTGAAATATTAGTTCTGTGTGAATGGTTTGGTTTCAGTTTTAACAGAAACAAGACCTTCTCCACATTGATGTTCTCTTTCCCCACAATATTTGTAATTAACAACGCAGTAGTGCCGCATCTAGAAGCTTCAACTGGATAGGCTATCAAAAACATTAAAATGCAATGACACTTGCAGTATATCGTCATCGCATCTCGTGATCCACAATGCAAATGCAATGTTTTATTATTTGAACAATGTTTTTGCATTTGAATTTGGTTTTTTTTTTAAATTCAATTTTTGACAGCCCTAAAGCAGGCCATGTTGTTTTTACAAATGGAAATCTCACCTGGACCAAAACAGGTGCCAAAACAAACCCCCAGCCCAGGAGGAGAACAGAAATGACACACTTTCTATATTTCAGATTATTTGACGTTGCAAGAATTTAAATTAGTCAATTGGCACTTTTCCACTGCATGGTACGACTCTGCTCGGTTTGCGTTTCCACTGCAGTTTAGTATCGCTTTAGAGTGGGCGGGATTATTCACGTCATTATAGTTGTGCCGCCTCTACTGCAGCAACTCCCGAAAAACTTTTTCATTCCGTTTCACCCCATCAAGCGCTCGCTGGATCTGCTCCTCTGCTATCAACGAGAGGAACGTCTGTACTTCCTCAACAGACAACGAAACAGCCACTTTTTGGTTGTTAAAAAAAGGTGTGCTCTTTCAAAACAGTTGCGTCCGATCCTTTGCTGGCTGTGCTGATTGACAGTAACGCAGGTAGTGAAGATTCTCTCTAGCCAATCCATGATCAGCAGAGTTTACACGTCACATTTTGGTAACGGTACGGTTCACTTGGAACCTCAACCGAGGGGGTACTAAAAAAAAAGTACCAGGTACTGTACCCAGTGGAAAACCCCCCAAAAATTAACCATACTGAGCCGTACCATGCAGTGGAAAGTGCCAAAAATGACACAGTCAGCTCTTATGTTATATATATATTTGCCAATAACGAGAACAGTTCCTCTAGGAGGCAGCTGTCAGTATTGTGAATGCAGAGCATGGAAAGTGTGTTTGATAAGGGGATGTGCAAAACAGTGCTGCTGTGGCACTCTAACTGGGGCTGCCAAGAGTTTGACAGCAGTCAACCAGTCGCTCGGTCTACGGTTCACAACATCTGGAGTCATTTGGAGAAATAAACCCAGCAGCATACAGGCCTTAACCCCCCTGCAGTATTACTGCTCTCTCTTGCACACAATATGAAGTGCCAACTGAGCCTCACCCTCGAAGAAATCCCACACACAAGCTACATTCAAACAGTCCTCTCGTCACAGTCAGTCAAGATGATACATGGAAATAAGTCCTAACAAACTACAGGTTAGTCTGGGTCATTGATGAGGTCATGCTGGATGTATTTAGACAATCTGTTTTCCCTTCCAGAGCTCAAACGCTGGGTTATACAATCATCTGAATGGACAGTGTGAATACAATCATGAAGAGAAAACCTGCTGGGTGAGCTCTTCTAAATTTTACTCTAGCTGAACTCCACTAGTTTCATTATTTCACAGTCATACTGGCATGGGCATGAAAAAACCCAACCCTAATAACCACATGCATGTGTTTTTCACTGCCTGGCCTACTTGCACATCTGAAATCAATCTCCGTGTTTTGGTAGGAATTTTGTTTAGGTGGAATATGGGTGGAGTTGGCCACACATAAAAAGGGGGGAGGGGTGGAGAAAGATGCACAGTACGCATAGAGGTCTAACAGAGAGGTTACTAACAATGAGCACCAAATAAGCACTCATTACTCGAAGCCTGAATTTGACTTGGAACCTGGCATACAAATCTGTTACAGATACGTAGAATTTCAGACTCAGCGTTCTTAGGAAAAGCTAACGTCTGCATCACAAAACAACAGCCTGGACTAAACCCACCATTCTTCTGTCATTAGTCACTTCAGCCCTTCTAGCTGGAGCTCTATTAGATAGGGCTGTGACGGTGGCAGATTTTTATCACCGCGGTGGTAATGGACCAACTACCGCCAGTGGTGCAGTGTTGATACATATATATATATATATATATATATATATATATAAAATCTCTGTTTTTTAAAATTCAAATTTTGTGTCTTGTTGTGGGATTTTGGTTATTTGGATGAATACTATTTATGCAGTATATTTATATATGAAAGATATAATTTTAAACAAGAAAGTAGCCTAAAGAAAGTTAAATGCACCCTGTCTACAGAATGCGTGACAGGACAAAATACTATACAACTCACTATAATCAATCAGTGATGCTACACTGGATGCGGCAAGACATGACAAATCCCCGACAGTAAACTGCCTTGTCTTATTTATGAGGCACTGACACAGAGTTTAAATGTCCTGTGTAGACACTAAACAAACCTGTTGCGACGCGGTGTCGTGTCAGGTGTATACATGATTCACTGAAAAAAGCCTCATCCATTTGGGAAGGTGCACGCGCAGTCAGCGGAGGCTCGTGAAGCAGAACCAGGCGAAAGTATAAATCCCGCTTTAAGCGGGTGCATTAACTCCTCGTCTGCACGCACTCTCTTCGAAATGGCAATCGTGGAGAAAGCCTCGCCAAACCTGACCAGCCAGGTGTTTGCGATCATGGATCTGCAATGTATTATTAGGTTTCCCAACAAGGTCCATCACCCAACACAAAATCAATTTGCTGAAAGAAACTATTTTCCTATGCTCAAACCTGCCAATCTAAAGGAAACGCTGTGTATGGCATTTGAAAATTACCATAGACTTAAAGTCTAAATAGAACAATTTGCAACTATTACTGTTATTACACTTGTATACAAAACAAGTGTGCGTAGAGTGCGTAACGTCACGTGCACTACAGCCGTTGGCAGTAGACAACCTGACGCGGTTGTCATGGCGACAGTCACAGCCCTACTATTAGACTATATAAAACTTTGCATTAAAGTGCCCCTATTATGCCATTTTTAAAGTTCTTAATATTTTTTTGTGAGTCTCTTACAATAGGTTTACATGCATACAAGGTCTTTAATTTCTCAAAATATGCATTTAATAGACCCCTTAAAAGTTTGTAAACATTGCAACGTCTCCGGGTGGGCGGGGCTTAGCTGGAGGCAAAAAGAGGCGCGGACACAATGTTGACAAGCGTAAACTAGCACGTTTTAGGAGGGATTTATTAAACATGGATGCAGAAGAAGGTTCGGAACTGTCCGAATATGTACAGTCACTGACTCTGCGGGACCGTGACAAAAAAAAAATAATAAAAAAAGTGGGAGTTAGCATACATTTATCAATTAATTCAGTTGATCACTCAGTTCACTGACCAAACTGGCTATCTGACCAAAATATAATGATGAGTGGATAACATTACAGTAGCCTAACTCATTATTTATTTATTTTAGCTAAGCCTGGTGTAGTTCTTGTATCTTGTTCTCATTGGAAACATTTTAACCAGGTTTTGGATATTTCCTAGACAACATATGAATTACTTTCGGGTGGTTTGAGGGATATTTGGCAAGGCTTATTGTCTAATGTAACCTATCGCTGGGCTAACTATGATTAGCAATGTGGATTATTTTAAGAGACCATTCAAAGGATGGCACACACACATCTATCGCTGTATGTTTTTTTAACATTTAAGCTAGCTAGTGCGCTGAAGGTTGGCGACTTTTCACCTATAAAACAAACTTGCTGATTTGTACTAGATAAAACCAACACACCAGTACATATGCATATATTATTTTACCTAATATGAAGTGTGCACTGCAAACACGAGCATTATTTATGATCGTCTCTGTCTAGTCTGTACGCCGTATTGCATTCAACCACAATTGTCTATTTGATTTCTGTGAAGGAATGTCGGCTGGGATCCGGTGAAACTTTAGTTTTGAACCAAAAGTGCTGTTCCTTCAATTCTGGCAGCCAAAAAACACAACAAGACGACATTTTAAAGTCAAAACCTCAAACTTTCAGCGCGCCTGCTATGAGTTCTTCCTTATGTTTTGCCTCCAGCTAGAGCGGTGACGCCACAGTGACGTAGGCGATTAAGGGGTCTATATTACCTCATTTTCCAACTAATTACAAATAATTCGTTCAAAGCAAATCTAAGATTCAGCCTCTGTAAACCCCTCCTTTCCGTGAGCCTACTCTGATTGCTCAGATGACCCAGTCGGAAATGATACACCCAATGCAATAGTTCTGTATTTTGAAAGCTCAAAAGAAAATATGAACATCAATTATTAATCATATTTACAGGTTGTGATTCAGTGGAGCCAGCTGGTCTAAATAAACTGCACTGAGCCATTTTTCAAGAGTGTTGTGCGAATGCCGCATTGAACTGCCCAAGAAGCAGTCGTCAGTAAAAAAGGCCAGAACACAAAACCGATTTGGGTTGTACTGCTGTGGTACAGTGGAAAGAATTGATTTTAACCACTGATTCTTTACAGCCTCTTCATTCTGAAGTGAAAAAACAAATATACTTGCACAACATTTTCTCGACACATTTACTGCATGAACAAGCTACAGTGTTTGAGGGTGGGTCAACTTGTTCTCGGCTAGCCAACGTAGAGCATAGATGGGCATTATGCAAATGTGTTACCCTGTGACGTGTAGCCATAACGGAAGTGGGATTCAAATTACTGACGACTCGTTTCGGCTGTTCAGAGTCGATTCTTTCTTTTGGGTTACAATAACTTTATTGTGTAGTGTTGTCAACAGTACCGATGTCGGTACTGAAATTATAAAAAATGTGACGATGCCAGCATTCCCGCTAACATTTTGAACGCTGTTGAGCAGATTCTTATACAGCTCTGATTGGCCATTGTGTTCACGCGCACAACAGATATGTCTGTGATTGGCTACAATGATCATCGCTTCACGCATTTCACTGAGCACTTACACACATACACACTGGAGCATTTGAAAGCCGCATCTTTTAGCAAATCCCTGATATATCTGCTCATAGACGCAGGGATTAAAGTAAAAAAAAATATTTTGACTGAATTTTTCCTCAGCCAAACCCCAATACACAGCCATACCTATCACACACCCAATTTAAGAGCAGTTTTTTTCTTCTTGTAATTAGGAGTGCTTGTCCTCATAATAAAAAAAAATTAGGAGCACTTCTCAAATCAATAAAAAATGCTGATCAAAAATTTGACTCAAAGTGATTTACAGGGGCATTTTCTTTGTACCTTTGTAAATTAGGGCTGAATGATTTTGGAAAATAATCTAATTGTGATTTTATTTTTATTTTTTTTACCAATATTGAGATTGCGATTTAATATGCAATTACTTTTTTTAAAGCTCTTTATGTTCTGTATTATTCAAAGACAAGCTATAAATCATTGTATAGTATGACCAACACAATATTGGATAGATTATAGATAGATGATGCATAAATAGATTGGAATTAAATTTTTATTTAACAACTACAAATCACAGTATATTGACTGATTTGTTGTTTTTCTATATTTTTTTTTATGTTTTATTTTTTTCAACATAAAGCACTGACAAATAAGCCCGGTATTAATGTAAACATTAATATGAAATTCAGTAACAAATCACACAAACTAAACTAGATTGCAGAAATATAAAAACAAATCTGTTGCTTTACCACACTACTTTAGGTAGCTCAAAGTCACTGTAATAAACGTATATAAATGTGGACAGCACTTTTTAAACACTATCTGCTTAAGACCAGTGTTTCTCAAACTTTTTTGGTCGTGTGGCCCTTTAAACCTATAGGAAAAGCCCCATTCCACCTCAGACTATCACTAAACATTATGAAAACTTAATGCTTTTACAGGGCTTGAAATTAACTTTTTTACTTGGTAGCACTGGTGCTCCCAACTTCAAAAATTTAGGAGCACTAAAAAAATAAATAAATACATAAATAAATAAAATACATGCATACATACATACATACACAAACGTGTAAGCAGCATAAATGCTGCTCCACATGAAAGCACGTACCTGTAGAGATTTACCGCTGATTACAGAACCGGCTTTACTGACGAGATGCACAGTAATATCGTGCCAATATTTATCATGCATCCCTAAGAGAAACATACAAACTGTTCAGAGCAGGGGGGCGCGAGGACTGGAATTGAGAAACACTGCTCTACACTGCTCAGAACTCGCGTTTGAATCATCATTTGTAAACGTACTTACAGTCTGTGAGTCAGAAGCACTGGCATTGTAGTCTTCTCTCCCAGGATCAAGAAACAGTCCTCCATAAAATGTGCTGCATACTAAATATTTGGGTTGAACTGTTCTGGGACAATGTTGTAAATACAACTTAACCACTGATTTCTAGTTGTGTCCTATTTTGGAAGGCCAAACAAAGCATTTTCGTTTCACAACGAAACGGCATCTCCACAACATGACACCGGCGGAAACAGCAAGAAGCGGGGAAGCGTTGTCTTCTAAAAACTCGTGAATAGCCTATAGCCTATGTGTCCTGTGTCCCACAGCCCTACAAAGCGCATAATATGAAAATTATCTGGGGACTTAGTTACTACATTTCTATTGCTTTCCATGTTAAAGAACTTGATGTTGTTTTTATTTTAATGTACTTTTAAAGTTTAAATCACATAAAAAGCTTAATTCGTACATTAGGAATGAATGATGCATTTATATACCATCACTGTCACTAACAGCCGCTCACACGTGTTTTGCGCATGAGCCACACGCAGCGCAAAATTAAATATCTTTAATCGACTGCATCTCTTATCGATCATCGATTAATCACTGACATCCCTAATTGAGACATAACTGACCGAGTTTACCTGAATGATTGTCAAGATGGGTATTTTGTCAATTTTATGTGTATGTGTCTGTTCAAAGGATTTAGAAGGTGATTCAGTTCGGTATTCGTGCGTCTTCTGAAACGAATCAAGTTCCCTTTCGCCTTTTCTATCTGGAATTGTTTAAAATTTGTTTGCTTGTGTAAATACGAACGAATGATAAACTTATACTCTATTATGGTTACATTTTGCAATTAATCCGCGGCTCATATGCGTGCCGAACCGTGAGGCTTGGTCCGTACGGATCAACTACGATCCGTTTCACCACTACTTAATTATTAAAAGCTGTCACTCTTCTTATCATGATCTGTGGATGCACAAAAAATGAGCGCACGCGAGTGAGTTTAAGACTCAAAAGCACGTGCAAATGATACGTTCTTGCATCGTGTTACAAGCGCAGAACCTGAGGGAATGAGTAGAATTGTTATTAATAGCCGCAATCCCACGTTGAAATTCAAGTTCTGGTCTGTGTTCTCTGCTAATAACCCGACTGTGAATGAAGGTAGCGATGTCACTACGTTGTCACTGAGAAGGGGATGATATTTGGTGTGCCAGCAGAACGACAACAACAATGCTCTACGTTTCTTTTCCTCTCATTTTTTCCAATTGACAGAAATCTGTCGTAGCGATGGAAAATTTTAATCCCTGTAGATGGATCTGCAGATAGACACTGCTTTCCAACGCCCCCTTGTGTATCTGTATAAGTGCTCAGTGAAGAGCGTGAAGCGATGATCATTGTAGCCAATCACAGACATATCTGTTGAGCACGAGAACACAATGACCAATCAGAGCTGTTTGAGAATCCACACAATAGTACTCAAAATACTGATATCGCCACACTTTTAAAATTTCAGTACTTTGCACTTTCAGCTTTACAATTTTGCAGATCATCTGCATTCACATACAGCTACATTACACACTGCGTGAAAGGCAATATTCAAAATGGCATAACGGGCACTTTAACAAAAAAGTTAAATTAACACCAGAATGTTTCACCCAGCCTGATCATAAAACAGTATATACTTAAATTAGTATTGCACTTATGAAATTCACACGCACATGACTGCACCTGGGCTTTACATCAATATTTAAAGTATCCAACATACATCCATTCTCAAACCATGTGCCTATTCCACAGTCAACAATGGGCTCCCCTCCAAAGAAACCTGAGGAGGCTTTAGAAGACTGAGGCATTTGTTGGTTATCCTTGGCATTCTGACAGAATGTGAATTTAAATACCACCCAAATGGCTTGGGCTAAGTGCCTGTTGTGACCAGGGGCATGCAGCTTAGATAGTAATTTCAGCACCCGCGTTCAGTTTCAGAGATCTGCCTATTGTTTGCAGTATTTCAAAAGATCTTAGTTGCTAGCTCCCAGGAACATCCCATACTACACATCTGCTCCAAATGTGTCAATTGTGATGAGAGATGCTCAAAGAGCATGAGTCTGCGCACAGGTGCAGTACACACCGAATACAGCTTAGTTCAGTGTATTCTGACTTCATATAGCTCACCCAGATCCAAAAACATACTGAAGCCACTCTGTACAACCAAAATGACTACCTCAGTAGCTTCCATTTAGAGCAGGGATGGGCAACTTTGACAGTGACGAGGGCCAGCATTTTTTCTCCTTTATACTAAGGGGCCAGATTACTAATCCATATCCTCACAGCTTTAACACAGTCTTACTCAATTACCTTTTTACTGAAGGAAATTAAAGTATAATTTGTTTTTAAAGATTTTAAGTACAAAACTTGTGCAGTTATTCTAATTCAGAAGGAAAACTTTGATGTCAGTGGACAGATATATTACCCCAACTAGCCAATGTAAACATCTCAAGTGCATTGTCTGTAAATTTGCAACAAACAATTGTACAGAGGTCCTTTTTTTTATTAGTGGCCTACAGAACATTCTCAAAACAGCCTAAGAGGGCAGTTAAAAAGGGCTTATTCCAAAAAAAAAAAACAACAACAACATTTAATCCAAGTGATACCATAAAATAACCTGGTATCTGCAGAATTTTTTTAATCTAAGACCTTAAAAGACCTTTTTTAAGATCTGCACTTCACATTTCAGCCTTTAAACAATTTTTACTGGATGAGTCAGAAGTATCAATTATTAAATTAATTTAAACAATTATTCCCAATTAATTACATTAAATTAATATATCTTTGTGTCTTTAAGTGTTTAGATTTTTATAACGCATTAGCTTTGTCAATCCACTGGTTCACATTTAAAAATACGTAGTAAAAATAGCAGATGGGCTTATTGAAAAAGCTAATTGTTCTCTGCCAACAGGTTTCACTTTCGGAACTGCAGAAATATAGTGGTTTCCCTGGTAACCGCAGTACACAAACTGACGTGCAGCGTTCAAGTTTATTCAGTGAAATCGTAGCCTTTTGAAGTTTTATCGTCATATTAATCCATATAGCAATTCTTCTCTTTCCATCACCAAAGACCTCTCATAATTTAGACTTTTTGTACCATTTAATAGTATTCATGGCCTTAAATGTAAACAATTTAACTGAAGACGTTTTAAGGACCCACGGAAACCCTAATAAGAACATAGTTCAGTGCAAACACTTCTCTGGCATCCCCGTTGTTTGTGACCAGTGGTGTGATGGCGATTTAAATAAAATACAGATTTCCAAACATATGGGTATCCCCTTGAACTTGGTAAAAAGATAATCTGTTTACCATCTTGACTGGAAAATACTGTTTTCAAGGTCATTTTTTCATTTATTATGTTATTGAATGTTTACATTAGAGTGCGCGTCCTACTACGCTGAAATTAATACGGGGAGCGGCTGGAAACTAGTGACCTCTCCTGGTTGGAGATAGTATTAGCATCATAAACTGAAAGCAAACTTTACGCGACCTGCTTTTCAAATGTTTTAAAATTGATCATCCGAGTCTAATATGATCCAGCAGGTGTACTAAAAGACACTGCGGGCCGCCAGTTGCCCATCCCTGATTTAGAGAGTTTGGGCATGAAGACTCAAAAGTAAACAGTGCTTGTTAGACCACAGATAAATGAAAATGAAGTTTCATACACCAATTAGGAAAACAACAACAACAAATGTTTTCTAAAAGTTCTTGATAATGCACACAACTGTCAAACTGAATGTGTGGATATGTTTGACAACTATTACAAGCATTTTATTAACAAATTAATATATTTTGTAATTAAAACAGCAAGAATTTTTTTTTAGGTAAACTTCACATGAAAGTAAAATCCACTTACATAAAATTAAAAATGTAAATAAGTGCAAACTTTTTTTTTTATTCAATTTTAAATGTCCAGCATAACTGAATATTAAATTCTAAAAGGCCTCTGCCTTTAAATCAATGCATGAATTAACATTTTCTCTCCCAACTGAGTCTTATGCAAAGCATGCTGGGAACTAAAAATCCACCCATGCAGTTTCAGCTAATGTAAAATGATTCATGTAGTCGCACCACAAATGAATTAAACTTTAACTTTAAATAATTAATTGGTCTAATCGCACTGAAATTGATAAAATGTTAAGCAATTGTTGTTTTAGCTCATTTTAATTAAGTAAATTGAACAAGCAGCAGAAATATTTTTTTCCTAGTGTATACCTACTGATGTTCATATCTCAGAAACTACCAAACCACAACTATAATATTTTGTGTGTTTGTATTATATATATATATATATATCGGAATATAACTCTTAATATATATAGAGAGAGAGAGAGAGAGAGAGAGAGATATTATTATATATATATATATATATATATACACACACTATAGTAATTACTACAACCATGGATTGAATAAAGACTACAGAATGCCTAATGTCAATGAAAAAGTGAGGAAGACGTGCATACTGCTTTCAGTAAGACTCCATGGCAGAGATGGAGGAAAAGGCACGGTTTTGGGTTTCTTTTTAAGCCACGTGAATCATTAACAAATCTACTGCCAGTTGTGCTTACAGGGGCGGCTACAGTATCACATGCTGCGCTAAAAAAACAAACCCTTAACCAATTATGAACCCATACTTTTACAGAACGTAAGGCAGACTGCAGTAACGCCATTTGAGAATGTAATAATTTCACTCACTGAATATTGTAGTAAAGCTCAAGTCAGTGGGGGGTATTGTTAAGAAGAGCTAGGGGGTGATGTATGGGTAGGGTATGCGCCCGTCCGCAAAGCCCGTGTGCGCGCATCGAGCCCGAGCCGGTGATCCCCACCCCCCTCTGCACGAGCTCCAGCAGAGTCAGATTTCACTCAAGCTCCTCCTCGACTTCCTCTCAACGGCCAAACGCTTTAAATGCCTTTGTTTCTTTCTTAGGTGGACTTTAATATGGGTCATATTTAGAGTATTTATTAGCGCATGACCTTACTAATATCATAAGCATTTCATAAACAACTCAAGGTGATACAGATGGCCTCGCATCTGAACAGAAAATGTTATCCCAAACTTATTATCCTCAAGATTTTAGTCACGAAAAAAGCTTTAAAAAAACCTCTCTGGTTCAGTAATACGCAAACAGCGTAGAAGGTAAACTGAAAAAACAGCTAGTTTATATTAGCTAACCACAGACTAACTTTCAACCGCACAACCAACTAAACACGGGTTTGAGATTGCGGTCAGACTAAACCAACTTAAGTTGTTGAATATTACAGGGAGAATTCACAGAGGAGGTAATAATTAATGTAAAAAAGGAGTCTGAGATCCAGTTGAGTTAGGGGAGGATTTTACATGGTCTCCACAAAACACTTTTCAGCCCTAAAATGCTAACCAAGCTAGCAGCAAAGACACAAAATGTCTTAACTCGGAGCTTTAAATACACCTTGTCCGATTCATTAAAACGCTTATAATATTATATTCGGACAAATCCGCGTTCATATGAGTAAATGTAAATGGATTTGGTCGTGATTTTGCAGTAATATTTCCACTGGCTGCTTCGCCTCCTCTTTCCCCACAGCTGCAGAAAGACATTCCCTCATAACATCCCAAACGATAACGAACCACACATTTTGTCGGCGAAAACACTTACCTGTGTCAAACGCTGTATATTCCCTTTTCGCTTCTCAGTGCTTAAACTCGTATAACGGCGACAATCCGTTGAGAAAATCTGAGAGAACGACCCGCAGCGCGCGGCAGCTCCCGCTGAGAGTGAACGTGTGCGCGAGGACTCACACTCCGCGCTCGCGCAGCAGCAGCACACTGGGAAAGATGGCGTCACTCCATATGTGCGCGAGCCATTATAAAAACTCCTGCACACACCATATCCTGCCGCCTTCTGAAAAACTAGATCCCGAGCCACTGGATCTTTATAGTAATGGAACCAAAAGCGGTTTCTGTACCCAACAGTGACTTACAGATATAAAATTCGGTAGTGTTAAAGATTGCTGCGAGCTGAACGACCGAAATGAGAGATAATTTAGGGAGTATGTAGAAATAAGGATTCGTGCGTAGGAATACAACGAACTGCACGGCTGTGGTGCGGCAAGGGGGCGCACCTATTCATTAAGTTTTATGACTATCGCGATAGAGAGTGTGTATAGTATTGGTGAGAAGCAACGCCACAAGACAACCAGACTTAAATCATGAAGAAAATTGCAATTTCTTTGTGGAAATAAATGTTTGTAAACCTTCCTGTCAAACGGGAGCTCGGCGTTTAGGTTTTAGAGGCGGAGGAAGTTTTTCCAACCCTCTCTCCTGTGTAGAACAATGCAGCGCGGATCGGATAAACTGCTGAGACGTTTTACTTATGCATGCTAAATGACGATCTGTTTAATTGTAGACTGTATTTTCCTTAATTTAAAACTAGAAAAGCTCCGAGGACAATTTTTAGGTTGCAGCGGAGGTTCACGAAAGCAAATATTCGACGTATGACGTTTAAACCCCTGAAATGAGGATGCAAATTTAATTAATGGCCTTTTAACGTGCCTAATTTGCATGTCTCCAAAAACACAATTGGTGTTGGGACTGTGTGCCTCCATGGCGAAGCTGTCGTGTTCAGACTGGTTTTTACCTCAACTCTTGTTGAAAAAATAGAGAAAGGAGGGGCTGAAGAAACACAGCAATGCCAAAACACACACAACAATATATGGTTTAATAAATCATCTTTAATTATAACAATAAAATATTTTTAAGGCATTGTGGTATTTTGTATACCTTATGACAAAAAAATGGTAATTGACTGACCCTTGTTTGTCTGTGTTCCATCCGCTTCTCAAAGTCTTACTGAGGATAGTAAATGTCACAATTAAAATTCTTACAACTGACAACTATGTAGGCTACTATGTATGAACGCATTAAGATTTGTTGGATTAAGAGATGACTCCTAAAGTCCAGTACTGACCTAATGGTTTTTCTTTAGTGTCATTAAAAGCAGAACAGGTAAACAAAGCTGATATAAACAAACCTGAGGTAAATAAAACATCTCGTATTAGCACAATATTTGCATGTCAGCTGGAGTCAAAATAACATGTCTGAATAAATGCTAGAATTCAACTCTTGTTCACGTCATTCAATATTCCTATTTAAAAAAAAAAAAAATCCATATTAAATAAACATTGACCCCCATCGACATAAAATCTTCATTTAATACCATGAATTGTATTTTTAATGCATTTTACATTTTACAATGTTTATTAATTGCAGTCCAATTATGTTTTTATTCCTATGCAACAAAAATTGAATGTCAACTTCTTTTCTTAGCCTTTTTAAATATCTATTTAAAGCTTGCGATTAAATATGGTATATTTATTGATTAAATAAAAAAATAGGCTAAATAAAAATAAATAAACCTAATACAAAAACATTAAATTGAAATTATCTGCTGTACCCATAATTAATAGTAGAATATATTTGTTTCCTCTCTCTCTCTCTCTCTCTCTATAAATTGAAAATAATGCATGAGCAATATTTCAGTGCATTGTTTCCATTTTTTCTTCAATAAAGTAAGATATGATGGTAATTTGTTCATACCGAACTAACAATAAACATTTTTGCATTCACAGAAGCACTGTTTGTTTTTACTTTATTATCATAGTCACAACTGATATATTGTATAAAATTTGTATATATTATATTATTTTATATTAATTCAACATAATTCATCATACACTGAATGTATATTGTGATTATAATATTCACTTCTTCACAAAATAAAGTCTTCCTTTATCCTGGTTCCACATGATGTAAGCATGATAAAAGAGGCTGTTGATACATACATATCATAAATTAGTTATTATTGTTTATAACCCAGCTTGAATCATATGTAGCCCTTGCTCAAACTGTTAATACATTATACATACATAATACATAACATTCTGTTAATACATATTAAAAAAGAAAAAGAGCTTCAGCTATTTGCACTTTGCTCCTTTACATAGTAAAATCAGCATTTAATAAATAAGGTCCAAGAAAAAAAAAGTACTCCCTCACTCTTTCTTTTTCACACATACGCACACATCAGGATTACATATGCATCTCCTGCCTTCTCCCAGTAGGATCAAGCTGAGAAAAGAAGTCACAGGTCTTGCTCATAGCCAGGAGTGCCGGTTTACCTAAAGGAGAGCCGAGGTCACATCCTGCAAAGCTTTGCACTCCTACTGGAGTGTGTGTATGTTTGTATGAGAGAGAGAGGGTGAAAGAGAGAGATATATAGTGGGTTTATTTAGAGAAAGGCAGTATTTTCCCTCGGGAAGCCGGAGGAATTGAAGCTGTGTGCTGAGGGGAGGGGCACTTTTCTCTGGACGTGAATGAAAGGGGCACGCTAAAACCCACTTGTGTGCTGGCATGATTGTTTACCATGACCCCGACTTCTCCAAAGGTCCTGAACTGACATCCTGGCTGTCACAATAATGCTGGGCAGAAGACAGCCCGGGTCCACGGCACCAGCATGGAAGAGAACAAAAAAGACTTTACAATCACTCATGTGACTTAAAACTTTGCTTTTAGGTAAATAAATATAATTTTGGTACTTTAATGACATTATTAACACAACACTGATGTTAAAGGACTCAACACTGGTAACAATGTGTACAGCATCACATTAGATGAGGAAACATTGTGTTGAGACAATAATGGTTTTATTTACTTGTGTTAATTATAAACTTGTTCTGAACTTTACATGATTTATCATTAGTTTCACATACCTGAGCCAAATAATTCCTGTGACTTACAGATCATTTTAATTTGTTGTATGATTTGATAAATAATTGTTCATGGCTACTTTTAATCAAGAATTATGAAACCAAAATAAATATTTTATGCTATTGTTGTAGAAATAATAAATTCTGCAAATTAGAAAACTAGAGCCAGATTTTCATAAGTCAGGGCTGCAGACACTGGACACAGAGAAAAATCAGTAATTGCAAAAACACAAATTGTTGCAATGACTGAATAAATAGCAAAATAAACTAATAAAAAAGCTACTAAAGAAGAAACGTGAATTTTAATTGTTTTTGAGGTAGCTTTTTGTTATTATGCTTAATGTTGGGCAACATTTGTTGGTTTGCCCTGTTTGGAAGGAACGTTAAACATAAAAAAGACTTAACCAATATCACAGATACAAACACACACATTTTAAATCACCATGATTATTCTTAAACATCTTCTTTTATAAAGTGTATTTTGTGAAGGAATTGTCATGAATAAACAGCTCACAAGATTTTCTTTAGAAATATTTCTATGCCATAATTTAAAGGAAATATAATAATAGATGTTTTTAGAAAGCAAAAGAAAGAAAATCACATTTAATATTAAAAGTAACATCAAGGAAACTTAATATTTAGGACATGAAAAGTATCTAAAACAATTTCTGCATTAATCTTTGTTGTGAAAGGTCAAATAAAATCACTGACCCATCTACTACGCTTGTTAGATCATTTTAATTGCAAAATACTATATTTGATGCTTAAACAATGAATATAAATTTTAGAATTTGAAAGCATTTACATAAATTCTTCCAACAAATTAACAACAGTCTGTGAAACAGTCACAGTGAAATAAAAAAATAAAAATACAAGCTCACTAACACCAGTCTTTTTATTTATTGAAAAAGTACAATCTTCGATTTATTTTAATGCAAACATACAAACAAATAGCACCAGCAAATAGCATTAAAGCTTCCCTCATTCTTGATTAAATTGCAACGCTCTACAACTTTTTCATCTTAATAGACATTGCTATTTAACTGTTAAATCACAGACCTCAAAATATCCAACTAGCCTCAGATATCTGAGTGTATTCTCATGCACATAGACAAATACAAAGCTTCTTTTCAGCACAAAGACTCAAAATTCTCTTCAAAGGCTCTCCGCTTTGTAAGGTTGCACAGGCAACAATATCTGTGTGCGGACCAGCCCCTTTTGTGTTCTGGTTCATTGTGAGGTTCAAAAACACAGACTAAAGACTTGCTTTGCCACCCCCATTACATTCAGCCCTCCACTTTTATTCCAACTGGTGCTATTGATATCTCTAATACTGAATAATGTTCAGGATCCCCAGATCAATGCGATGTAGTACATTGTGGTTTTAAAATGGAAGGCTCCTCATGAACACAGCATTAGAACTTGTAGAATTTTAGCTGGGTACTGAATAAATACCTCTGCATTAAATAAATGTGAAAATGTCAGTGAAAAGGAAAGCAAAATGAGTTAAAGAGAGCAAGAGAACAGGGGTGAAATTTTGTCTTTTCAAAATATAAAAGTCTTCATTATTAGAATTATTATTACAGTCCAATTCAAATATCAAAGCGTTTGATTAATTCTTGATATAGAATAATTTAGTGCTAATTTTGCATTTGTATTATACTCTCAGTATCAAAATTATTTTTATTTTGAGATTCTTACAATTCTTACAATGTTGCTAATTTGGCTGTAACAGATGGCTATGGCAAATGAAGCCGTTGTTAATGTAAAATAATAATAATAATAATAACAACAATAACTTCATACCTACATTTAAATTCAACATTTGTTCAAATAAAAATTTGTTTCTGTGTATTATCACTGTTTCATATTTTAAAAGACTGCAAAGCAAAACATGCAGAATTATTTCAAACAATACCAAATTGCTGTAAAATTTCACCTGTTTTATTAGTCTGCTATTATTAATGTTGTTGATGATAATAATGATGATGATGATGCTGTCAGCTGTTTTTGCCGTTTCTCACCAACATTTATTAGTACTGACTGTTTTCTTTTTCTATTAATCCCCCCCTTAAGCAAAAGAAAAACAAATCAAAGAACTGTAAAAAGATGAAGAGTGTAACGACATCAATAAACACCAACTAAAAACCGTATAATACACATCAGAGCGCTGAACACATCTCCATCAATTTTTTCTTTTCTTCCTGCTCTTGCTTATGCCGAGATCAGCCTTTTATCCTTTCTTTGTTTGCAGAATTGGGGGGGGGGGGTATAAAGAAGTGACTGTGCAGTTTGTTTTAGTCAAATAGAGCATTCAGTCATGATGAGAATTTGTAGATGGTAGAGACTGAGATTTTTAATGTCCTGGTGGCCTATTAAGCTTTATTAAGCCTCATGAAATGATACAGAAATTGCTGCTGCTGGTATATTATGATGCCCATAAGTTTAGGGTTGTACTAGACTGTAATATAAAAATTATGCTATGATATAGAAATATAATCCTTAATGATTGTGATGAATATAATGATTAAAAAGGCCTTGAATTGCACCATGTTGAAAGATAACAAGCTGATCTGAATTCAGTATTTACAGAGAATATAATGTGTAAAAAGAATAGCCACATAAAAAAGGCACAGTAATATTTCCACAACATGATGAATTTCAAATTTTAACCAATGTTATATTAAAAGTGAATGACACAAGACAGTTTCTATTCCTAGATTATTTAAAAGTAATGTTAATTTAATAAAAATGATAAATTCTTTTCTGTTTGTTTAATTAAAATTTCTGGGGTTTTTTAGAACAATGAGTTAGTGGTTAAAAACGAGCTATCAGTCACCTTGATTTGAAAACACAATCATCTGCAAGGAAACTAAAACATGCGACACATCAATTCAGAGGAAAACACTGAAAAAAGCTGAATCAAAGCCAGCTTAAAAAACCATAACAGTGCTGAAAAAAATGTATCCTTTGATGAAGGGTGAAAGAAAGAAAGCAAAGAGAGAGAAACGGGCGGAATATAATCTCATCATGCAGAGTCCACGGTACCTATTTACATCGAATGCAAAGAGGGCACGTCTGCCTGCGCATCCCTGCTGCGTAGAGTGAAAAGCAGGAACAAATCAAAGACACAGCTCATTTGTGTTTATATTTTCACACAATGAAAAACCTACTCTTTGTATAAATACCCCCCCCCCCCATCTTTTATTATTGTATAAAAGCTACCCATTCCATAAATCCATCTATCCTGTCTTCCTCAGCAGCATGGATAATTAGCATCACTTTCTTATTTAAAAAAAGAAAAAAATATTACTTTTAGAAGGCTTATAATTATGTTCGGATTTTCGAAGTGATGCTAAATTTGTGTGACGCTATCTCTGGTTCGGTTTCAGCAGATATCGCCTTATTGTATAACCTTAAAGACAATCAGAGATCCTGCAAAGGTCACATCAAAAACGGTCTTCATGCCAAACCTGTTCTGAAGTCGAGGATGATAACTATCTATACGTGTCTTTTGCAAGGAACCATGATACACAGTAGCACAATGATTCCCTGTACACACAGACAGACGTACTTGCATCAGTCAGTCTGACCCCCCCACCCTCCATCTCCCCTCTGCAACATGCACAATGCTTCTTTCGTTCTCTATGCCAAACTCAGCTCCAGCTCAAAGTTTACAGCATCCCTAACACAATAATTTGCATTCTGCCCACTGGAATCACGCCTGGATTTCCTGAATTTTTCAGTCTTGCGTCACATGCATTTTCAGACGGACTGACAGAATACAGACAGCACTAGCGGAATGACTGCTGCTTGTGTGTGTGACGTGTGTGTATGTGTATTTTTAGGAAAAGAACATGGCGTGTGTGTGTTGCAGGAAGGCTGGTCCTGATCTAGCCGCATTGTTCCGAATCCTCACCTCTGCATCACCAGCCGTATGATTCTGCCAGCACACACACACAAACACACACACACCAGCTGACTGTGCTCAGAAAAATGCTTGCACATATAATTTTTGGAACAATACATGATATAGTCTTATT
Organism: Cyprinus carpio; assembly: GCF_018340385.1. Lineage (NCBI taxonomy): Eukaryota > Metazoa > Chordata > Actinopteri > Cypriniformes > Cyprinidae > Cyprinus > Cyprinus carpio. The sequence goes on from NC_056587.1 coordinate 2,222,925, forward strand.
AGCATTGCAAATGCTGTTTTGTTCAAGCTCAAAGGTACTGAACGGAAAACACAATATTTACACCTTCTGACCTTTTCAAACTCAAGTCAAATGAGATCAGATTGCGATATTCTAATTTACATATCATATTCAAACAACAATGTGAGATCTAAGATTTGAAATAGAATAATTTTGAACACGATGCTCACCTTTCTTAGCTCGCTCAAGACCACTAGCATGTCACATCCATCAGAAAATGTATCGAACGGCGCCTATTTCTCCAACAGTCCACAAGATCCTGCTCTATGAAACATTGTACAAGCAAAGCTAAAGAGGAACAAGCCTCAACCTTTTTCATCTTAGATCTACTGCGAATGAGGACTGATATGACCACTGCTCCTCATGAGCTCAACTTTCATGTAAGCCGGCGACAGATGCAGCTTTTGGGTCTCTTTTGGGGGGCCTCTCCCCAATATTTTAAGCCCAATTTTCTATGGTTTGATTTAGGGACGATGGGCTTGATGCCGGGAGTGAGACAGCAGGCTCAGCGGGGGCCATTAGCCATGGTGTGGTGGCCGACTTAAAAGAGTTCAAGCTCCCGCAAGCGAAAGGAGGAGGGAACCACCCCCCGGCCTCCCCCAAGTCTTACTTTTCCACCTTCTTGTTTTCAGTAACCTGATGATGGTCCTCATAGCAATGATAATCTTTACCCTCCATCAACAGAATGGATCACCGCTGAACTATAGAGTGTCAAAGTTTGCCTCACAAACATTCAACATTTTCTTTATTTTTGACGGTGTGTAATATGAAGGGTTCCAGATTTGTAAAACACAGCTTCACCTAAATTATTTAGTTCATTTCGTTCAAACAGAATGAGATGTATTTGAACATGGTACTGATATAGATTGGCTTCTGATGCAACAATAACAGAACAGCGAATGACTGCAAATAAATTGGGTTTGGTCCTGGTGCATTTTTACAATGGTACTCCAATATTTTGCATCTATAATACAAATTCAGTACCAAATGATAATCTTCTACTAGCCCCTTCAGACCTGAATTAAAAAATAATAATAATAATTTATCCACTTGATATTTGCTCTTGTATAATTGTATTGGTTTAATCAAGAGATCGTGTGATGTCCATTTCAATGAACGCAGAGTCTGAAGGGGCTAGACTGTTTTCTGTCACTGCATTTGCCATGATTCTGTACAGCAGAAAACATTCTAAATTAGTGCAGTGACAGAGAGGTTTTATTTATTGTATTTATTTTTAAAACAGATAATCTGTACTATAACTGTAAGTACAGTTTGTTACAGTTAACATTAAATACTTTTATGAAATTGATGTCTTGAGTTATGACATGCTATATACTTCACATAAAAATATTTTTAGGCATTTTTATGACCACTTTTATTACAACTAAGAGATGAAATAAAATAATTGTACTTTTAGAATTTTTTTGTTTTTGTTTTTTTTTCAAATGTTGACCAGTTACAGCACCTATATGTACACACACTATTATTCAAAACTTTGGGGTCAGTAAGATGGATTCTGCGTTGGATTCAATTTCATTACTCCAGTCTTCAGTGTCACATGATCCTTCAGAAATCAATCTAATATGCTGATTTGGTGCTCAACAAAAATTACTTATTATTATCAAGTTGTGCCACAATAGAACAGTATTTATTTCAAATACAAATCTTGGTCCTACTTTATGTTAGGTGTCTTTAACTACTATGCACTTACATCAAAATTATTATTATTATTGTTATTTTTGTGCAATGTACTTACTGTGTTCATATTGAATTACAAATCACTTTTGCTGCTAATGAGGTGGGACATGGGTAAGGTTAGGGATAGGTATGATAGTATGGATAGGTTAAGGTTAGGTTTAAGGGTGGGTCAACAGTGTAATTTTAGATGTAACTACAGAAATGAATACACAAAGGTACTTTTAAATAATAGTACAATGTAAAAAACATGTATGTGCTCACTAATTGTATCATGTATCATGATTATTTTAAATGTAAGTACATACGTACATAGTTAAAGTCATATTATATATCATATTAATTCATATTAATATAAAGTAGGTCCAAAATCTTTTGTGCAGCATTATAAATGTCTTTACTGTCACTTTTGATCAATTTAATCCATCTGAATAAAAGTATTAATTTATTTCTTTAACCCAAGACTTTTACATTTCCAAAGATCCAGACGTTTAAATCTTGTTGATTAAAGAAAAATATGCATCAGTTAGCTAACACACCTGGATAATCCCTATTTACTTATAATGAATAATATTAGATAAATGGCTATTAAAATGTCCAGCCTTTTAGTTTTTGATAGAAGCGTTATGAATTTTAATTTTTAATCAAAAACTTTAGTAAAGCTTAAGGAATTACCTGAGATGTCTGGCCGGTTTAAATGTAATACTTTACTGATGAACAGAAAACCTTTGATTAAACTTCAGTCTTTGAGATTCAGATGAGTCTGAAAAGATAGTGAAGACCAGAATTACTTTAAAGAACATTTTTTTCCCCACATTCTGATTCAACACCACATATAATAGCCACGAATGATTCAAATAAAACGCACCACAGAAAAAAAAGCCCTGTTGGTTGTTAAGTATCCCTTATACTTTTTAATGATGCCAAGTAACTTTATTTCAGCAGGTTTAGCCAAACACAGGTTAATTCTTCATAATGATAGTTTCTGTCAGTTTGAAGCTCAATATGTCTGATTATATGTTGGTTTATAATATATCAGCCTCAAACTCAGCATGGTGCCTCCAATTACGCCACTGATTAAGACACTCCTGTGCAAAAAACCTAATTGGCTTCGTGCTGCAGAGAGCTGCTGGTTTTTTTTTCACTGTGGACATAAAACAAGAGGCACTGAGAGTGAAAAACAAGACCCTCTCTCTCCTTCACTTCATATTTTCCCCAGTGGCCGAGGTTATTTTGAAGAATCCCTAACCGAGAACAGCTTTGCAGAGCGGCACTTTGTACCTGTTGCCACCATCTTGTTTTCAGATAACAAGCTGCCAACAAAACAGGGGAGAGAATTTTCTCCTCAATAAACATTACAGCAGCATCTTCTCTCGTCGTCTTCAAATTAAATTTGAAATATAGAATTATCTGCTCAACAGCTGTGAAGAAAAGCGTATGGTTGCTTCTGTTGCATTTGCAGGGTGGAACGCCTCTGTTTCTCCTTGCTCCCTGGTAAGACCAGTTGTGTGTGTATGTGTGTGTTGACATCTAGGAGGATGGGAAGGCTAGTTGGTTGGGGGGTTTGAGAACTGGTGACATTTGTTCCTGGGTTCTGTAGAGGACTCCCTGCTGTGTTGCGCTGGGCTGAGGCAGAGCTTCTGAAGCTGGCCAGCCAGGCCTCCAGGAGCTCTAACTAAGCCCCCTTCCCCTATATGCACACACAAAGCATATACATACATGGACACATGCGCACTTTCATAAGTGCACTCACTCACACACAAAACCACAATGTCAAATTACAAGCAAGTGGCACATGCAGAAGGTAGCAAACATAAACATCCATGCAAATGTTGTGTTTTTCTTTCACAAAGGAATTGGAGTGCAAACCAAAAAAAAAGAAAAAAAAAAAGAAATCATCACACACACACACACACACACACACACACACACACACACACACACACACACACACACACGCACACACACACACATTAATTCACAGTTTATTTATCAGTTGCTGAGATAAAAACAGGCAAATTATGGTGTTTAATGCTTGTATAGTGCTGACAAAAAATAGAAATCAAGGTTACAGTGAATATTTTAGAATATAATTGAATTGGGGTTACAGTGAATATCTGAAATCAAGGAAAAAAAAATGGAAATCAAGGTTACAGTGAATATCTTAGAATCTTAGAATAGAACTGAATTGGGGCAGTCCAAAAATATCAAAATAATCACTTTATAAACAGTGTAGCCTCTAAATGTGATCAAATTGCACATGAAAAAAATAGCTTGCTAAACTTTTCTGTGTAAAGTTATTTCCAATTTTACAACTTTGTTGTCATGACAACATAAGACAGCAATTTTTATATTAAGAAACTCATCATTTTATTTAGCAAGGGTGCATTAAATTGAAGAAAATGCCAAAAAAGACATTTTTTCTTTTACAAAAGATTTCCATGAAATATAAGCAACACCAACATGATAATAATAAAAAATGTTGGCACATTCCTGAAGGACCATGTGACACTGAAGACTGGAGTAATGAGTGCTGCAAATTAAGCTTTTGACCACAGAAGTAAAATAAAATTAATCTTAAAATGAAGCAAAAGAAAAGCAGCAATTTTTATTAATATTTTACAATATTACAGTTTATACTATATAATTAATCAAGTAAATGGAACCTTGGTGAATAATAGAGACTTCTTACAAAAACAATAAAAAAATAAAAAATAAATAAATCTTACTGACCCCAAACTTTTCGTGTCAGTGGTTTTTATAAATGATATGCTTCACATTTCAGCTTATAAATCCCCCATTCACTTCTATTGTAAATGCCTCATCATAACTTTGATTTTAGCTTGATTTTATTTATTCATTTAAATTATTATTTTTATTTATTGCAATCAAAATCAAGCTGTTAATTAAACTTAACTTGTATTGAACATGAAATTCTATTCTAGTCTAGTCTAGTCTAGTCTAGTCTGGTCTAGTCTAGTCTAGTCTAGTCTAGTCTAGTCTAGTCTAGTCTAGTCTAGTCTAGTCTAGTCGAGTCTAGTCGAGTCTATTCAGCTAAACATCTTCGCTACACAAACAAAGAAACATAAAAAAGAAGACATTCAATTAAAAATTGAAGTGTCCCATTTTAGTAACTCTCCCACTTTCCCCGTGCTCACCCCACTTAGTGCCTTGGTACTTATAGATGAGAATTTTTATATATAGTTTAGATGAATCAATCTTAGACATCTTCTTTCCCTATCTATTATGGTTCTGTTGAATCATTGGTAATGTGCACCTGCTCATGCATCTCAAGTATTTCATCCTAATAGGCGAGTGCCCTATGACCACTATCATCCAAATAATCTCAATATCATTATGAAAAGGTGGCATCAGCAATTCCAGTTCACTGAAGACTCCAGCGAAATTCTATGTAGATATAATCACATGAACGCAACGAAGCATTGGAAATGAATATGACCGTGATGATGAAGATTTTAATGCATTTACATGTACAGAGACATCATTAAGGATGTGGTTATCTGTAGTAGCTTGTATTCAACAAGAAAAGAACAATGAATCACTGTAAATCGATTGTGTCTGCTTTTTGAGTTTTTATATACACCTTAATATACATTTGATTTTTCAATTGCAGGTCATTTGAACAACAATACGAGTGGCAAATAAAAATCTTCCACAAGAATGTTTTCTGTCATTGCATTTCCTATTATTCTGTTCAACAGCAAAAACATTAGGAATATATTCAAATATTAAAAATAATTTTCACTAGAACTTTAAATTCAATCCATTAAAAAGAGATTTAGATACTTAATAGTACAAATACAGGGCTACTCAACTTTGGAAAGATCAAGGGCTAGAAAGCAGGATGCTTTAGCTTCAACTAATTTCTAATTGTAATTCTTATATATATATATATATATATGTGTGTGTGTATATATATATATGTGTGTATATATATATATATATATATATATATATATATATATATATATATATATATATATATATATATATATATATTAGTGGTGGGCTGTTATCGGCGTTAACGTGCTGCGTTAACGTGAGACTCTTATCGGGTGATAAAAAAAAATATCGCCGTTAATCTATTCTCAAAGATGGGTTGGGAGCTGGGTCTATACTACACAAGCTATGATGACTTTCACCGTGATATTTTAGCGCAGATGTATACCTAGACGAATTGCACTGTAGGGGGCGAGAACAAGTCTTCGAACCTGTGTGTATGCCTGCTGTGAAATTACCAAGCTTCTCAAAAAAAACCTCGACAAGACTCAGGCCTGTTTCACACATACTCCGTCTGCATTGCGTATGCAGTCCGTGTGCGTTACGTATGTGGTGCAGAAGCAACACGGACTCATTGTGCTTTCACACAGGACGCGTTTGCAGTGCGCTACTGATCCGCGGCTGTTTATTCCACAAACACAACATTTGTTCATTATTCTATATTTCAAACCGTTAAAAAAAAAATAAAAAAATTGTGACTCTTATCACAGAACAGTAACAGTCTTTCATAATCATAGACATTAGTTTAAACTTAATAAATATAAACAACAATTTATTCATGCATTTGACTTCGAGGTTTGTATAATAAGCTGCTCAAGCAAGCGGCAAAACATTTAAACACAACAATCGGCCTACTTTTCTTGTTGGGATATCGCAAATATTTAAAATTAAAGCACGGCTGACAGAAACAGTCGACTCTCGTGCCTTTTGCATTTAAATCTTTATTACAAGCAATCGCACGGTTCTTAATGAACTTTGTTTTTCTGCTTCCATAAAAGTGCATAGGCCTATATCATGTTGCCTCGTTTATCGAAAGGTGCTCTTTTTCTTGTTTTAAACCTAGCCAAAACCCATGTGTTGCGTGTGAAAAACAGTAGGCTTTAATTAGTATACATTTATTGTGAAATTACTGCATTTCCGTGTCAATCCATGTTAATTTTTAACGCAAACAATGCGCTGTCATTTTAATTCAGCGCATGCAGCACAGCAAAAATAGACTCTGTACGTAAACGATCGCTGCACTGCTGCAGACGCACCACTCCTGGAACGCACTGACGGACCACAACCGCGTGAACGCTGGAATCAGTTAACATGGGTGTGTAAAAAAAAAAAATGCAACGCATACGCACTGCAGACGGAGTATGTGTGAAACAGGCGTTGTTTGCAACTTGTGCAATGCGGAATTAGTTTACTGTAGGAGTTCTTCCAGTCTCAAGTACCACCTAAATGCAAAACATCCCTTAGCTAATGCGGAAGATGCCGGGCCAAGCAATGTAGCGCAGGGGAAGAGTCGTCGTCAAACTACTATGTTTGAGTGCAGCACAGCTCTATCAGCATAACAAGTACATCTTATTGAACATAATTTGAATGCCTTCGGCAGTATTCAAATGAGCCATTTTAATCTAGATTAATCTAGATTAATTCCAAGATTACAGTGAGATTAATCTAGATTAAAAGAAATTAATCTATGCCCACCACTAATATATATATATATATATATATATATATATATATATATATATATATATATATATATATATATATATATATATATATATATATATATATTAATGAGACAAACTTTTATATCATGGTATGTCTGAGTATGGGAATCTTGTTTTGTAAAAGTTTGATGTTCCCTATCTTTTGCAGAGGTATCTTTTCTCTGACTGTGGCGTCCCTGGTTCAGGCTGGTTCAGTGTATTTGGTCGGCAAGATGACTGAAGTAATTATATGTATGAAACCTAAGACACCAGTTTATCAATAGTTTAAAGTGAATGTGATAATGCAAACATCAATAACCACAAGCAATGAAACAGAAAATTAAAATTCTGAGTAAACAAGCACAGTATGATATTATTGCTGTATTAGACCAAGAGCTGCAGGCCAATTTAGTGAGCTAGTTTAACAGCAGCACTAAATGGGATTTGTGCGTGCTTGTGTGTGTGTGTGTACACGAGAAAAGGAGAAAGCAAGAGAGAGTGACTTTGTACTGCAGGTGAGTGAATATCTCATGCTCTCAGCCCCTGGACCCCCTGTTGTTTTCAATCAATACCATTAGAATGCCTGAGTTCAGTCACCCTGGCTGTAATCTGTCTGTGTGTGTGTGTGTGTGTGTGTGTGTGTGTGTGTGTGTGTTTCTCAACCTCCTCCCTGGTATTATCAGTTCAATAAGCTTTGGCACAATTTAACACAGATTTAGGCAACAGTTCTTTTTTAAGGTTTTTGATTTTTTTTGATTATCAGGAAAAATAAGGTAAACAGCAGATGGTCATGAATCAGTGCTGAAACACAAGACTGAGAGCTGCCTGATCAGTATAACAGAAACATTGTGACTGGGGGATAGTAGTGAATTATAATGCTTTTCCTTACTATAATGAAGCTAAAGTATACTTTTAAAAACAGGATGCCACTTAAAGTCATATTTGGATTATATAAAAAAGTGAGATGAGGTCTTTGAAATGGCTGTGATTAGGTGACATAATACATCAAAACAAAGAAAAAAATAATTTCATTTATAAAAGGTTTGCAAAATAAATATTTTATGTTTCCACTATATGCACTATTAAATAATTTTATTATATTAGGTATTAAAATTAAACATTCTCAAACATTATGCATGCTCTTAAATGACTGAAAGATGTTCATTACATATTATCACAGTTTAGCTCTTTTCACTTTTCTAGACATATTGGAAAAGTAATTGCAGCTTTTAGCACTAGTACATATATTACAGTCTGTAATACTACAGGAAGCTAAATCAAGGAATAACATCTGTATCTGTCTGGTGGATATATGCACATTTAGATTTGAATTAAATTGCACACAGCTGCACTGACTCTGCTGATGAGAAAAATCTGCTTATATTTTTGTGTTCAAAACAATAATTTATAGTAATAGCAGTTTATATTACACTATTATTACACAGTAAGTACAGTCATTACAAACAAATATATACTCTACTTGTGGCAAAAATTGACACCATTATTCCTGTTCAAAAAGCAAAGGTGAAAAACAGACAGTTTGTCAGGTGTTGTCTGAATCAATGATAAAGACAGAGATTTTTTTTTTCAAAATTGGATCTTGAAAAGCATTTTAAACTTAACTTCATATTACAACTCTAACATTAATGGGTAATTCAAATTTGTAAGTAGGAATGCTCCAGGATTTATTTGTGATTGCTGTGACAATTTATGTCCCATTTCAGGCAAAATTAAGGTTTATGTAATGTGGTGAGAGCCGAACGGCAAGATTGAACTTCCACTAGCCTCATCACTGAAAGTGGGAATAAAGCCCTTTGGATGAATGGACCATCAAGTACTGCTTTAATTGGATGGTTGTTGAGAGTCAAACCGAGGTTAAACATATTTGCTGCGTACACAAATTTGAAGCTGAAAATTTTGATCTATTCTGAAAGTGAGAATTGGCCTCTGAATTAGAGACTTTAAAATGGCTCTATTTTTCAGTTGACACTATTGTTTTTGTTATGTACAAAAACCATGTGTGTATGTCTTTTTTATATTGTGTATTTTTCCTTTAAACCTGTGACACACACACACACACACACACACACACACACACACACACACACACACACACACACACACACACACACACACACACACACACACACACACACACACACACACACACACACACACATTATACATAATTCCTGTGTCCTTTTCTTCCTATTGTTTGCCAGATAACCATTTGCACCGTTTCTTTTTCTTTCTTTTTTCAACACGTTAAGATTTTGATGCCATTTTTTCTTTTTCTTTTTCTGACAGGACACAGTTTAGACCCTGTTTCGTGATTAATGAGGAAATGTATACTGCAGTACATTCAGCAGTTTATGTCAAATAACCAAACAATGAATATAAATGATTTTGATGGACAATGTAATATCTTTTTGAGGATGAAGGTGGAAATAGATGTATCTCCAGGAATGCTGGTAATGAACAAAATGAGCACAGGAAAAAAGATGATCATGCATCTAGTAGCATGTCAGTTTATATATCAGAAGTGGAAACTGTGAAATTATGCTTAAGTAACCCTATAGCAAGGCACATAATATTGAAATGAAATTTGTTATCAAGTTACATGTAATTAAATTTAAACTATGAATGAAAATCTATACGTTTTAACATATGTTGTATGTACAATAATATACAAAAATGTTTTTACAAATCATGCTTATTTTTATACACTTTATTTTAAGGTCCAATTCTCACTATTAACTAGCTATTAATTATGACTTAAACTTCTAATTTGCTGCTTATTAATAATATAGTTGTTAAATTACCATATGGGGTAGGATTAAGTAATCTAAAATATGGTCATGCAGAATAAGGTATCAATATGTATTTTATGAGTGCTAATAAACAGCCAATATACTAGTAATATGCCAGTTAATAGTTAGAATTGGTCCTAAAATAAGTGTTAACCAAATTTCCACATGTAACCAATTTCTGCTTGCGTTTATTGAACTTTATCATGTATAATCGCTTGCTGTCAATGATCACACTTTATTTGAATGTGTCCTTGTTAATGTGTACTTGCTATAGATTTAGGGTTAATGTTTAGTTTAGTATTAGTTGCTTGTAATCATGCATACATTTCTGTTATTACTATAAAAAAAATATGTAACGAGTAACAACGACACATTAAAATAAAGTGCTACCATATATGTGTGTATATATAAAATATCTCCTGTTTCTGTAATAGTAAACAGTGTATTGCAAGCATAAACATGCTGACAGCTGACATACAAAAGCTATTTTTTTATACACTACCAGAACTGATATGACAGAGGTTTATAACTTACTTGATTAGGATTCAGTGCAGTAAATACCGAATCTTGATGCAAAAAAAAAAAAAAAAAAATTGGGCAGGGGGACGGGGAGGTAATGAGGTACTATTAGCATTAGCTAGCGTGTCACCTTGGCAGGTAAAATATAATTGGGTGCTGGAGTGCCTCTGTATGATCGGGCCATCGTGCAGTGCATGCACATACTGCATTATTTAGTAGCGCAAGGCAGAACTCAGCTAGGTAGCGATCTCCTTTCACAGCCCATTAGCCAGCACTGATCCCGCGCTGGCAACAAGCTGCCCCATTCACAGCACACTAATTATTTTACATCAGTCACAGTATTTTTCCCCCAACAAATGTGACCAGTGATGCATAATTATGAGCGATGGGGTTCGGAGAATGCTGAGGGCGCTGGGGACTAAACTGTAGCTATTTTAGAGAAAGCGCAGATGCAAGCTGAGAGAACAATCAGGTCCCCACCTAACTCGGCTACATATACCAACAATGTCTGAAAATGTAAAAATCAGCTGAGTATGTGGTGCATTTAAAAGCCAGGAATTGTCTGCACCAACTTTTTTTTAGACTAAAGTTTGTACATAAAGATCGGTAAGTAGCAATTTTAGCTAAAGCTCTTTAAGAACTTTTATTCCTTTCTAAAATCTGGAAACAATATGAAGTAAAAACAACACTCTGCTCACAAAGACCTTCACAAGCTCTCTAAATACAATTTATCGCATTCTGTTCCACTCACAACGACCTACTAACAAACCCAAACAGTCATTAAACATTGTATGCTAATTCTATTAGCTCTAGCACAATGCCTGTTTTTATGAGACAAAGACATCATTTTTACCCAACATACCTAGAGTTGACTTAATGTTGAAGAGGACACAACAACCACCATATAAAGGCCATAGCTGGTCTGGTTCGGTCAAAAATCTCCACCTTTAATCTCATCCAAAGGAGAAAACCTCATCCATATCTTCAGTTTAAATGATGCAGGTGAAACACATCATTCTTCTTAAGAGGGAGAGAAAATTTTAGGTTTTCTACTTGCTTGCCTTGTGATATTTCTGAGCCGTCAGCAATGCAGAAGCTGCTTTTCTCTCTCCTAATTCTGGGGACTTGTAGCTTTGAAGCCCCCCAACTGTGCACAGTATGGTCTTTGAAGCGGGGAAGAAATTCAGAGATTTAAAAAAAATGATAAAAAGCAGGGGGAACATGCTGCTCCTCACACATTCCATTGTCTACATTTATCTGTTTTTGGGTGCCATGTTCAATTTTGGATTCAAGAAGCTTGATTTGGACAAATCCCTGACTAGTACAACAGCAAAATATGGAACAGAGCTGTACTTCTGTGCTGTTTTTTTTTTTTTTTAAATTACCTGTATTATAAAACACTATATACTATGCAGTATTCACGAAATTCATGTTCCCTTTTCATCCAAAGGACGTTTGTTGTGCCAAAAACAAGGGCAATTGAAATGCTGATTTTTTTTCCTGTACAAATGACCAAGTTTGTGTAACCTTTGACATTTTTACTATAAGTGCAATTTCAAGAGAACAGTTTACTTTTGTGTAAATTCTTTTAGTTAGTTACTTTGGCATTGAAATAAAATAAAATAAAATAAAATAAAATAAAATAAAATAAAATAAAATAAAATAAAATAAAATAAAATAAAATAAAATAAAATAAAATAAGGGAAATATTTGGTCTAAGGGTTTTAAATCCCCATAATACACTTGTAGTGATCGCTCAGTCTTATAAAGGACATAAACCAACAAGTATTAAGATTTTGGGTCTTTTCCCCCCAGTGAATGCTAGCAAAGCTCTACGAGATCTTGTGAGAACTTAAACCAATATGGCCATAATGCTCATTGTTAGGAAGGCGTAATGTTATGCAAATGGTTTTAGCTGAGGGGCCGTCTTCAGTAGTTTTGGGCTTGTGGCTTTGATAACCTCCATTACTATAGGATTAGATGAATGCTGATGTTTTGTCAGTCCTCTTGGACGCTAGCCCTCACCTCGGGACTAATCCTGCAATTCTGATTGTCTGAATAGAGAGACACATCCATAGTATCTTTTCGAAGACATCTAGCAACACTGGACAACACAGCCACACTCAGACTTTAAATGTATTGTAAATATATATAGCCCAATAAACCATGGTTTACAGTTTAATATACAAATTAAAACACCCACCTCTGACATGAAAGGTTTTGATGTCTTGTTTCAATGAATTTCTCTTTTATTGTTTTCATTCATTCATTTGTTCATTCGTTCATTCGTTTGTTCGTTCATTCATTCATTCATTCATTCATTTTAAAGACATAGATCTCTTTTTTTCATCCTCTGACCCACTGTTGTTTGCTTTATTTGAGACATCTACAGACTTTTGGAGGTGATGGACTGTCTGCTCTCTTGCTGTTATGTTTATTTATTTGCTCATTGATTTTTCAACATGTATGTACACACGTTTCTTGGCTGACGGATCGATTTTTTGCAGCGCTAGAAATCCGTTCTGCATTTAGCTGTGTCCTGTGAACATATTCCATTTTAACCACTGCAGATGCACTTTGGGCCTTTCCGATTGTGGAGAACTGAATGAAGGAAACAAGGTTGTTTTCCCATGTTGTTTTTTTTTAGCAACTCTAGCAGGAAAACGGACAGCTTGTGGAATACAGATATGACTGTACGCATAATTTGTAAAACAACGATTAAAAACCATCAAAACCTTTATCGTTCATGACCTATTTATTCTGAAATTCTGGATGGAAAGATGGGCAGACAGATAAATAGATAGCAAGGTAGGTAGATAGATATAGATATTATTGATTATATTACAAAAATATGCACTTAAAATTATATATTTTTCTGAGGATTAAATTCACAAATATTATCTTAGAATAATATACAGTTTTTAGTGTTTGACACAAGGTTGCAATTCCCCTTTTACAGAAAACAAGCAACTAAACCTTTCAGTATACATTATTTACCTTAAGGGTATTATATATATGATAGAATATGTCTGATGGAAATCAAATCCATTATAAGGATATGTCTATAATGATTAAATTTGCCCTTGAGTCCAAATTTTACTCCATTGTCACTCCACTTTGACCACAATGTTTAGGTGGAGAGAAAAAAAGGCATTAAGAGTCATTGTTGAACTCCAGCAGGACTCTCTGGACTCAATAATTTGATCAGTGAGTTCTCTCCAGGGGCTTTCAGTGCTGCTGTTAGTACTTAGGACCCCTAGTACCCGAGACTTCTTTCTCTGCATTAACAGTGTCCCAGGTATGAGGACGATAGAGAGAGTTTGGTCTGTTATACAATATAGTAAACATTTACATAAACAAAGAAACCAATGAAACATTTTGTGACTTTTCCAAAGTGTTATCTCTAAGGTGTATTATATTGTGGACAAAGCCTTTTAGAAAATATTTCTTGAATCATTTATGCATTTATTAAACATAAGGCTTTATGCTAGAATGTGAGGGATCTTGTTGTATATCATTCCAAAGCAAGCAAGCAAGTAAGTTCAAATCAAGGATTCTTAAATGTACGAGACTGTGGCAAGGTTCTTTTCAAATTTGCAAACAAATGATTTACTGGTAATGTTTGTGTTTTTGTATGACAGATTTATTCCATGTACTGTCCAGCTGAAACGATCCAGTAACTATTAACTACCACAGTAATTCTACTGCTAAAAATGCACCATTCATTATTTAGGACATTGATTTATTTTCCCGTTTTAATGGTAAAGCAAGTAGCGAAGAGTTTTGATCGCATTGATCCGCATTTGGGTTTTAATGCTCTGAATCATTGGATGTTGTGATGTCCTCAGGTCGCTAACAAACTCTTGACCTTGCTGAGGAACGGGAAATGCTCAAGGCACTGCTCAAACAAAACAAACATTACCAGTAAATCATTTGTTTGCAAATTTTAAAAGAACCTTGCCACAGTCTGATTTGAACTTGATTGTTGCAGTAAATCTTAATGGGAAAAAAAAAAGAAAAAAAAAATACAGTATCTGGTGGATCTGGCTTTTGAGGCTTGGCAGAGACTAGGATAATGATAGACTATTGTGGACCGTACAACTGGAGTGCAATTCCCAAAAATGCCAGTCCTAATTTTCAATTACTACTGTCCGGAGAACAAGCAACAGTCAATAATTGACTTGTTTTCTAAACCTTCATGGTCTGAGAGCCTCCATTTCGAGGAATTAACCAAAAGAAGGTGCTGACAACCAATCTGCCATTTAAAGCAAAACATCTCGTCGTCTGTGTTAAGGTCAGAGGGACTGTTAGTCATCAGCCGCACCATTCTTATTCTGAGGATCTCATGGACTCATTCAGTCTATCATATCAGCCAGCTGAGCTGATAGACTCCTGCCAACATTCCATATGAAAGGAGCACTTTGACTGAAGCAACTGTAGTGATGCTGATGAAGACACTAGATCAATTACAAACATATACCATGATGATAACAGGGAGTTTTGTTATCATGGCTAAAAGTTTCATTTTCTCTTTAGCTGTTAAAGCTATTGAGTGAAGTCATCATTCATTTTAGACTGTAATGAAAAATGTATTAAATCACTGTGAATGAGTGAATACCCTGAAAAGAATTTGTCAGATAACCTAAAATGGGTTTCAGTTGGTAAAATCTAAATTAATTGGTATGAAGACTAAATATGATTTAATGTGACTAGATTATTCTGGCAAACTCAAATTACACCAACAAAAGCATTTTACAGATCATGGTAAATGAATGAGTTTTTAATATAACTGCACACTTTCACTCTTACAGTGCTCACATTAAAGTTGGTCAAGTTTAAACCCTTATGGAAAAAAAAGGTCAATGATATATAACAGTGTCCATGATAATGAAAAGAAAAAAAATCTTTCAGAAATCTTGTTTGAAACATGTGCAAATTTCTTAGAAATGTACACTATATCATGTTGGTTTCATGTGATTCTGAAAATCTTTGATACCCAAGAAAAGTCAAGAAAAGTTTGAATTTAATCACTCTAAAAAATGTCATGTGGTGTTACCATCAAATAAAAGTAAAAAGGCGATATAATGTCTGTGAGTCTCCACATTTTAATCATTATTATTATTATCATTATTATTTTATTTTATTTTATTTATTTATTTTTTGGTTACACTTTATTTTAAGGTGTCCTTGTTACACGTTACATGTACTTACTTTTGTAATAACAATGAATTGTGCATAATTACATGCAAGTTACCCTAAGCCAAACCCTAATCCTAACCTAACCATATAGTAAGTACATGTAGTTAATTAATATTACTCAAAACTTAAATGTAAAATTACACTGTAACAAGGACACCTTAAAATAAAGTGTAACCTTTATTTTTAACATGTATTATGAATTCATAATATCTCTCAAAAAAATGAGATTGCACTGAAACATTTTACAACCTGAACTAACCTTACCTTTTCATAAAAAAATTAAATAACAAATAAATAAATAAATAATAAGAATAATAATATATGAACTGATATTTTAAAAGGCTTAACTTTTTAAAGACTGCAACATTTTTTTTTCTTGCATTCCTTTAATAAGGCTTGGTAACACTTTCTAACAACTTTCATTAATAAATAATTAACAATAATTAACAAACATTACCTTAACAAATCATTAGTATTTATATATTCACAAACTTATAAATTGGAGATAATGCGCTTGGTAATGTTTACTAATAAACTTATTAAACATTTCCATTTTATAATTTCTGTTAAAATCATTTGTGGAGTTTTAAAAAGTGCATGATCATATGAATTGAAAGTTAAATATATGTATATATATTACATATATATCTGTAACGCGTTATATAATGTTTGTTAATAATCTATTAGCCTAATGAAAGTTATTACATAACTATAGTAATTATAAAGTGTTACCTAAGACTTTTTACTTTGTAATATCAAGACAGTTATATCACCCTAAAAATGAATATTAAAATTAAAAAGATGTACAAAAATAAAATGCATTCTAAATGCATTTTTGAATAAATCAACAGATGGAACAAAAACTTGAGCGTCAAGTCATTGAACCAAATATGTTTATCCAACATGATCTTTTTTATCTGTATAATTAACATATGTATCATAATCAGGTAAATTTTTTCAAAAATTGTCATTAAAAGAGTACAAACTGTTTTCTAGTATTTTCTCAGTTCATTCACAGTTTGATGTACACTGAGTGAAGGCAATCAAATCTTGCATGCAGTAGACAACATGGAAAAGCATAGTGCTTCCCACCACAGGGACCAATTTGAAGCCTGCGCCACATCCGCTACCACACACACACACACACACACACACACACACACACACACACACACACACACACACACACACACACACACACACACACACACACACACACACACACACACACACACACACACACACACACACAAGCACCCCAGGATATGCCAAAGCTCATCTCTGACAGGTGGGACTCTGACTGCTGGCTCTTTCAGGGGCTTTCTCAGGGGACCAGCACGAGTGTCTGCCTCCATACCAGAATATGACTCACATGACTCTGACAGTCACTGAGCTGTGGCTCTCGGAAAAAGTGGCCTTCATTAGTTTGACTCTGCATTGAAAGATCTGACAGCATCTTTTAAAATGAGCCTATTCTGTTTATGTTAATGTATATAGCTAATGTGATGTATTTGGAGCCATACTGTTCCTTCCTTTTAACGGATGTTAGCATAGCCATAGATGTAAGAGTTGTGTCTTTAGTAGGTCAGTGCTGGAAAAAGAATCGGTAACACTTTACAATAAGGTTAACTACTTTAACATGAACTAAGAATGAACAATACTTCTACAGCATTTATTAATCTTAGTTAATGTTAATTTCAACATTTACTAATGCATTATTAAAATCTAAATTTGTGCTTGTTAACATAGTTAATGCACTGTGAATTAACATGAACTAACAATGAACGGCTGTATTTTCATTAACTAACATTAACAAAGATGAATAAATACTGTAATAAATGTATTGTTTGTTCATCTTAGTTAATACATGGACTAAGATCAACTAATGGAACCTTATTGTAAACTGGTACCAAAGGATCTGTATTGTAGTATTACTGTATTGTATTATTTATTGTCAGTAATGCATTAACTAATGTTAACTAATGGAACCTTATTGTAAAGTGTTGCTGAAAACTACAATCTGATTGGATGAAATAGGCTTAAAACTGTTGTAAATACATCTTATATGTAGACACCTGACAATTATAGACATTAAAACCATTAAAATCATATAGCGTCAATGAAATTATCCACATGAATTATCTAAATGATCCACATTATTAGGAAGTCCAGAATAATTATTTTTTTTAATTTTTTTTTTATGTTAGTTAGCAACCCTAAGCAGTCTTAGTGAACTATAATTCTTGTTAGAACAATTGTTTATTATGACTACTAGTATTAATAAATCATGCCATGCCTGACAACACCTCTTAACACTGGTAAAATCCATTTAATGCACATTACTTAACTTGACTTTTTGAAGTAGTGCTCCTCTAGATGCTAGTTTTGATTAGATGGAATATTTTCCGACAAAACCCAATAAGTGCACAATAAGTGCATTATATCAAATTACAAATTTTAATGTTAATATTATTAGTATATTGTATAAGCACAGAGTCGTTTTATTATTCTTTTCTTTATTAAAGCTTGAGTCCTGGATATTGAGTGTGGACATTTCCTCAGCAGGGTGTCTAAAGAGAGAGAACGCCTTGTCAGCTATTTGTCATGCAAGGTATACGACCATCAAGACAACTCAATCCTGCTCATCTCACAGCTCCTAAATCACCCAGTGACCCTGAAACAGTGAACACTTCTGTGATAGTCAGCCAGTGAAGTGTGATGAGCTCTGAAGATTGATCTTCCTGAGCCAGCTTGTGATTAATTCAATGAGATTCAGCCTCATTCAGCAGAATCATGATTTGCAGTGCAATCAACGAGCTGTTATGGTCTACACATTAGCACCAGTCCATACACAACCTTGCATGCTTCTATTTGCAGTTATATATATATATATATATATATATATATATATATATATATATATATATATATATATATATATATATATATATATATATATATAGATAGATATAGAGAGATAGATAGATAGATAGATTAGATAGATAGATAGATAGATAGGATAGATAGATAGATAGATAGATAGATAGATAGATAGATAGATAGATAGATAGATAGATAGATTTCAGGACCATTCTCAGGATGGTGTAATTTGAGTACCACTTTGAAAAAGAAAAATATTTTTTATATTAATAATGATAATAATAATAATTATTATTATTATTGATTCAGTTGAAAGGTGAACATTTTTACCAAGACAGACGTGCTATTTTACATAAAAATTAGATGGGAAGATTATCAGAAAATACCATCAATAATTAGAAATAATAATCAACAATAAAACCAGTATTAAGTTCAAGTAATTTTCTTTAGTTGTGACATAATTTCAAGTAGTATTTCAACAAAAGTGGTTAAAAGGGCACAAATATTTTTACTACTACTACTACAAATTTAACATTTTTCCTGTAGTTCTACTTGTGGAACATGGAACAATACCAGAGATGTTTTGACTATTTAACCTTTTTAAAGTTGCATCTGTGTATAAGTTCTTTTTTAAAGGAATAGTTCACCCAAAAATGAAAAATTGCTGAAAGTTTACTCACCTTGCCGGCACCCATTCACTGGGGATTTGTTGGTGAGCAAGTGATGCAATGCTACATTTCTCCAAATCAAAGAAACAAACCTACATCTTGGATGGCCAGGCAGCAAGTACATTTTCAGTAAATGTTCATTTTTGGGTGAATTATTCCTTTAACATTCACATTACACATAACACAATAGTTAACCTCTAAACATGGTTTACTTCAGATCAGATCCCATTTTCTTATCAGACTCTTTTTTCGTCAGTATGTAAATTATAGTGTGCAAATGAGATGACCAGTATGACCTCTGCTGTGCAGATGTACTCATTCAACCTCTTTATCACCCTTATAGTGTTCAAGCAACCTGAATAATCTGCAGTAATTTATAAACAATATTTTAATGTTTTTTTTTCAGTATAATACGCATCACGCTCATGTAGAAGATAGGCGCATGAAGATGAAGCTAATCTAATATAACATTTAATAATAATCCAAGATGATGAAGATCCATTCAAAATGCAACAAAACACAAGCAGCATACAAAAATACTATCCCACATTGAATGAACTGAGGAGGGAGACTAAATACACAGCAAACGTAATCAAGGGAAACAGAATAGGTGAGGAGCTAATTAACAAACTAAGAAGACAAATGAGGGAATGAACCGAAAGGCAATAGAACTAAACAGGCAGGATGACCAAACTCAATGCAAACAAAGAACAAAAAAGGTCCATAACTGTGACAGTATATCAGTATATTCTGTTCTGTGGTCTTAGTGTAGGATTCTCTTTTCATTTGATATTATTCCTTATCTGAACTTGTTTGTGTTGCCGTGAAAATGTTTGATTGTGAGATCATTGCAAGTCAAGTAGTTTGTACGACTCCTTATTTAACTTTCACCAAATACTTAAAGTACTTGCTGAGGATGGTTGATTTAACTTAAAATATGAGCTTAGGTGAACAACCAGTCTGAACTGTCAAAAATCAATGGGCACAACTGCAACTACTGAAGTTGAGAAAACTCAAAAAATGCTTTGCAGCTATATAAGTTAACTATATATTTATATTTATTTATTACAGAGTATGACACACCAATTGAAATTATGTCAGAGCTAAAGAAGAACTATAATGTTTTCTGAAATTTTGTGTCATCTTATGTAGTATAGGATGAACTTAATGGTAGAATATACACACAAAAACACAAATGATACAAATGATTAAGTGGTGCCTTTTTATCTATATTCATCCTGCATGATTTTTAATCCAAACAAGCACATTGTACCATTATGTACTTCATCCATTTTCTATAAAAATTATTACATATTTTGGGACCAGAAAAAAAAAAAGAAGAAGACTTTACACTTTTCCATTGGTGGCTATTGCAGTTACTTGGAATCTTTAGAGAGGAATGCATTTTAATGAGTTGGGAATCTAATTTATGAGACCATTGTTTTCTCATCTATTTGTGGAATGGGCGATAAATCAGGCACATATGGGGTAGTGGTTCCAGACTGAATAGAGGCTCAGATAACTGGAACAAGGAAAATTTGCAATATGTGTTGTTAGTCGATGTGAAGAATCATGCAGTCAATGGAAGAAGATGCAATCTAGACACTGTAGAAGACACCTCTTTTACAATAATTTCTTGTGAATGCAATGTGGAGCAGTATCTTGAAATAAATGATGTCACTCCCTTAATCTACGAAACTGTCCACAGTGTGTATATATGTTTAGAAAGGGGTCATCTCATAAAGCTGCATATGACTGAGAAATGCATGTAAAAAAAAAAAAAGATCCAGATATGGGAAATATTATTACAATACTATTACTATTAGTCTTGATGAAAAATGTTATGTTGAGGACAAGTCTGAGATTGCTCGGGCAAATAAAAATGGCCTTTCAAATAAAAATATCAAGGATGTGTCCCATGAAGTTATGAATTCAGATTATGCTATCCGAGTTTCAGAAAACAGACCATGAAAAGACCAACATTTTTTGATGATTAGGATGTGAAAAATACTGCTCAAGTTTGTTCTGTTTAGTAAATTATGTATTTATTTATTTGTTTACTTTGTTCTCTCTCTCTCTCTCTCTCTCTTTCTCTCTCTCTCTCTCTCTCTCTCTTTCTCTCTCTCTCTCTCTAGCATTTTCTTGATTGATTTATGGATATATTTAAAAGAATGGAGCAATGGGCATTGTGCAGCAATACAAAGAGTCATTTTAAAAAAAAAAAAAAATTCTCTGAAAGCAGTGAAACATAGCACAGCTGGCATGTTTATATAGAAAAGCCATTTAAAAGCACTGCCGTGGAACACAAAAATTCATTCTATGTGAATCAGCCTTGGAATGGGATGATTATAACACTGTTTTTGTTAAAAATAAAATAAAATTGATTGATTGATAAGTCATATTTGTATGGCCTTTTGTTATACAGTAGATGCTGTCTTCTAATTTCATTATGAAATATATGTAGCTGGGAAATAGTCTCCTTTCCCCATGCCTACACAACAACCTGACTAAAATTTGACACCCCTCACCCCCCTCACCATTTTAACCACAATGCCTATGAAGTATATGTTTGTTGTAAATGAAGATGAAAAAGAACTGTTAAGTTAATTACAACAAACAAAGATTTTTGTTCTATTTTTGATATAGTGAAAGTTAAGGATACAGCAGTGTTCTTTAAGAATTCTCCAATTATTCTTTGAAACTAAGTGGATGAATTACAAACAAAAAGTGTCTATATGCCAGCAGCCTGCCAAGCAGCAGACAGCAAGTTCAGTCTCTATCTCTAATCCCCTTTTAAGCGCATGACGCACTGGAGCCAGTCGGGTGCAGTGTCAAGTCGCAGGGCTGCCACATTCTTCCCTTTGTTCCAATCTTTAGGGCTCAGACACTTAGGTGACTTTTTAAAGGAGAGCTCATGTTTGAAACATTGAATTATTATCAGTGCATAATAGGAAGGGAATTCTCTGCAACTTTCTCTTCTCTATAATGATGAGGGCTCCTCTGGAAAAACTCGCCTTGCGTATTAGAAAGAAGTATTCATTTGTATTCTTGAGATGTTGGAAAAAATACAAACTGAACATCAGCTGGGATGAAGGATGTTTGTAGGTTGGGGGAGCGTGCGCTGCTAATTTAAGGCAAGTGGTGAATGGTGTGTTCATTACCCATGACCATCACAAAAGAAATCAATATAATGAAACCCAATCAGACATTCAGAGGGATCAAAAGCATACTTTGCACGCTCAAAGATGACTATGATATTTGAAAAAGTTTTACTTATACCCATCTATGTCACTGACTGAAACATTTTTTTGCAGGATTATCTTGCCGTGAGGCTCCTGGACCTGTTGGCAACAACTTAGAACTTGAGTGAGTCAGAAGAGGGAAGAACTTCTTCAAATCCCATAAATGTTAACTCATTATGATCTTAAAATGGCTGTTCTGTGTGCATGGTGCACACACAGTCCAAATGGCAGTAGACTGGGGCTACACATGCCACTTTTTCCTGGTGTTTCTTCTACAGCTCCATCTGTGCTTCGATTTCCCAGAAAGCCAGGCGGGGCCCTGGAGCCTCAGTTTGGCCCTGTAATTATGTGAGCCTGGTTAGCCACATACCATCCGTCACTGCCACGGTTCTTCACAAACCCATCATTTACTGCACGTCCACATGTAGATGCAGGAACCGCAATTCTGCAACAGCAAGGACACAGATGTCAGGGTTGGTGAGGGCCAGGGCCCTGGTGATGGTGCTCCAGTTGGGGTGGAAAATACAGTAGTCCTGCAGGAGATCCTGTTGGCAGTTAGCCTGTTGGACTACAGGCTTTTCTCGACCTTTGTGCAGAAAAATAAACTGAGGACCCCAAGAGTCCATTGGAAAGCCTGGTTCAGCACTGGAGGCTGACAAAGACAGGAGAGCAATGCTATTTTTGTTAAGAACTGAGCATAGCTAAGAGTTTTATTGTGGGAAGCATGTTAATTTGATTCTACATATCATAGGGTGACAGTTTTAGCACTGATAATGTCTTTTCAGAAATAACTTAAAATAGGTTTATTTGCTGACAATCAGTTCTACTGAGTTTCCGGTGGAAGGAATTTCCAAACTGTCTGTTATTTAGAAAAAAAAGTGACAGAGCACATTTGGTGTTGTAACTCTGAATACTTTTTTATTTATTGAAATGAGATGCTTCTCATAAACTAGAGTCAGTGCCAGGGGGTTTCATTCATTTTCTTGGATCCTACATGATATAGCTGCACTTGTGCCAAAGAGGAAATCCTTTGGGAGGAAAATTAAGATTGTGTTTACAGTGGTGGGATTTACACTAACCGCTCAAATGAGCAAGGGCCCCGCAGAAGAGATAATTATAAGATTATTATACTGTGAGAATTTTAATTAACATTCAGCCACAGTACACTGAAACCTTTTAGCCTTTTTTTCTGAGTCAAAAATGATAAGGCTAGCTGTCATTGGCAGTAGGGTTGGGTATCGAAAACCGGTTCCATTTTAGAACCGGTTCCAAATTTCCAAGAACCGGGTATTCGATAAGACATGTGCATTTCGATTCTGCTTAATGATTCCTGCGTTCGCATTTCAATTTGATTAAAAACGATTAAGTGCAGGAATGGAAAGAATTTGCGCCCTGTTTGTGTGCAGCACACATGAAGCGCAAGCGCGTGCACAGAGAGCAGCCGTTCGCGCTGCGGGTTCCCGGTTTGTGTCCGTTCTAGGGTGTTTTAGTGTGTTTCAACTGTAGAAAAGGTTGTTCCGATCTGAAACTAACTTCTTTCATATTTGTCGACCAATATACAGAAAACTACATCAGTATATCATCATAAACACAGCCGTTTTTGTTTTACGTGAACATAAACAGATGAGAAAGATAACACACATGTACAGTATTTTTGCTTAACGAGAAAACAACAGCCTAATAAACGCGCTGCCTGTCATTAATGTTAATCAAAGAACAAAAGAAAATCATTCACTGATCTTGACTGAATATTTTTAATAACTTTGATTAATTTTTATTTTATTTATAAAAAGAAAACTATGTAATGTTTTTAAACTTTTAATTACAGTTTCTGTACCTGAAATTTTGTTTAGTTGTAATCATGATATTGCTAATTGATTTGTTTGTTTCTGTCTTATTACTGACTGTTTACTTGTCTTTAACACTTTAATATTTTAAATTTATATTAATCTAGTTGTTTTTGCTATGGTATTTTATTTTATTTTTATTTTTTTAAAAGCACAGGCAAAATTCCTCTCTGATTTTTGCTCATGTTATTCAGCCTCAACAGAATACTTTGTAAAAAGACAGAATACATGTTTGACATCTAAATGCTTGACTTAATTTTTTTTATATTGGATTTTTTTTATCTTATTGGAATCGAAACTAGGAATCGATAAGAATCGGAATCGATAAGCAGAATCGGAATCGGAATCGATAAAATTCAAACGATTCCCAACCCTAATTGGCAGCCAGTATTAGATGATAACTTAATGTTTCAAGACAATTCTTATGGTTCTTTTCCATTAATTACAGGCAATAAAAATTGTGAAATTTACAGTAAAACAAAAATAGCTGCTATGTGGATACGAGAACTTTACTGTGAAAAAAAATGGTAATAATATTTTAGGTTTTACAGATTTCATTTAAATTTAGAATAAAAGCAAGCTGAGGTAAATAATAATATACAGAATGTATACAGTGTCATGCACTCAAATACAAAACATCATCACTGTAACACATGACACTAAATTAATTCAATAAATGTTTAACACCATTAGGTAATATAAAATGTAATATAAAATCCTTATAAGAAAAACATTAAGAAGAAACATTTATTTCAGTGAAAAAACATTAAATGTCAATTCAGAATTCTGGGAATGTCAATTTGTGGTTTTTCACTGTCATTTATTGCATTTTTTTTCACCAGTAAGGGAACTTAACATTAACCCATTAACAGGTTTTTACCATACTTTTTTTTTTTTGCAATCTTTTACAGTTCATTTTTTTTTATTTGTCTGATGCATTACAAATGCACAGACATATACATAATTGATTTATTCTGAGAGAAAAGTGCAAAGAGCAAAAATGAAAAAGTGTTATTCACATGTTTGTGTGTGTGTGATTGTATGGATTAAGAAGGAGAGCCAGGTGGCAGCAGCATGTTGGCCCCAAAACACCACGCCTGCGTTGAGGGACATGCCCAGTCATTTCAGCAGATGGGTTAAAAGCCGGACTTGTTTAGCTAACACATGGGTTCTGACAGCACCTCAGGCCCAGTGTGTCCCTAATCTGCAACTAGCTGAGCCAGATCAACTAATGGAGGCTGGCCACTCCAGTCAGGCCATTCCTTGCTTGCTCCTAGGTGAGTGCTGGCTTCTAGGACAAAATATCTAAATCAGTGCCAATGCCACAGTGTCTCAGCTGGGGGAGTTTTCTTTTTGGGGGAAAGCTATATGAACAATGGAAGCAAAAGATGAGGGAAACATGGAAAATAGCCAGGTGTGTTTAGGTAAAAATGTGGCATTCAGTTGGGCTCAGGTGATCAGATTAGATTAGAGAAACCTCTTAGGAGAGCCTAACTAGGACAGTGGTTGTTTTTGAGGGTTGTGGTTGAACTTGAATTTAGGGTGTTGTTGGGAAGTGTTTAATCCAGTTGAATACTTGTATTAATGCATCAAGAATTCAAGCTCAGTAATGCAGGATTCCATCCGTTTGAACTGATACAGTTTTATAAAGATGTTGATTATCTCTTATCTCATATCAGCCTGAGAAAAAGGAATCTTTATGGAAAGGTATTCAAAAACTTGATGCTGTATGGAAATGATACTGAGAGCTGCAGGATGTTATCAGTCTCTGTATGACTCACATAGACGTCACTGCTTTATATGATGCCAGTCAAAGATGCGGGGTGAACAGTGCTTCTACAGACATTCATCAATGCCTTTCACAAGGAAAGTTTGTTTATTCAGTTTATCTCATAGATCTTCATGATTAGAACAGCTTGTAGACTTTTGTTCTCACATTCATGGAGTTCACTTGAATGCTATGAATCTAACGTAGAAACAAGCACAAGATTTGTGATGTGATTTATGATTATGACAGAGTTCACATTTGTATGCTGCATGTGGTTCATGAGTTGTTTGTTTTTTGAGAATAGATCGTTCGTTGTTTGATTTTGAAGCAGATAAAGACACCCCAGTTTAGAATCCTCACCCCTAGAGTTTACGACACGGAGAAACGAACCCGGCCAAAAAGAGGAAGTAATCTCATAAACGAGAAATTGATCTTACTCCAAAAACATCTGTTAACCTTGTAATTGCAAACAATTAGGCTACATTAACTTATGTAATTTATATTAAAATACTGGTAAATGTAAACAGCCTATTTGTTCCTCTCACTCTACAACAAATATTTTAAATTTAACGGTATTCAGAACAGAACAAGAATAAAAAATAAGTAGTTATAAAATTATATATTAAACTATAAAATAAAACACAAGTTAGGCTATGGCATTCATTATAAACATCATACAAATGTCAAGCAAAACTGAAACGGCATTGGGCTCACGAGCCTGTCTCATACCACAAGAATCCAAAATGTTTCCGTTTTTGCCATATTTTTAACATTTGTTTGCATAACTGTTATTCATTATGTAGCCTAAACATGGCTTTATACTTTGCTCATGTTCTAATATCCATGTAAAATCCTTCACATGCGCAAAAAATGATTGTTTGGGCGCTGCACGCTGATTTTTTACAGCTGACCTTTTAAAATAAACAGTGTAACTTTTATGCTTAGTTGATTGCATTTTAGTTTGATGAATGGCTGAAATGTCAGGCAGCGGTAGAACAAACATTATGTCTCCATGAGGTGGATGTGTGATCAGACTGATTAAATCAAATAAAGATATAAAGAAAAGAAATAAAATGCATTAAGAGTGTCACAAAAATGAGTGTAGCCTATACTTCTTGCACAGTGTTTTCCCCCCTTTTGTTAATCGGTTAATTATATTATAGCGTAATATATATTTTGTGTGATCCTATTTATTTTATAGACTTAATTTCTGTTTTTCTCCTTTCACAGAAGCGCTGCATGTGCATGATGTGACAATTGAATCCTCATGCATGGTCTTGTTTACACTGCTATTCACGCAAATAACGCTAAAGCCCTGTATAACCCCCCCCCCCCCAAATAAAAAAAAACATTCTAATTTTACTGGTTAAAAATTAGAATGGTTACGACTTATAAGCTTCGTTTGATGGTCAAGAAAATAAAAAGGGACAAAATGCTGTCATTCTACAATTCTCCATCAGATTTGTAAGCTGAGCACAAGTTCAGGTATCTCAAAAACTTGCGTACAAGAGCTGAGACCAGACGTAAGATTAGATCATAGCCACCACTCACGTCCATGTTGATAAATTCCAAGTTTTGCGTTGAAACGACCGTACACCACATTGTTGTATGTTTATTTCGTAAATGATGCCCCTTGTCTTTCTAGAGAGCATTTGATTGGACATAAATGTGCAAATGATGTGAGGGAAGGATGAATCAATATTTTCTTTCCTTTTTCTGAAAGAGAAAGACTATAAGATTTGCATATCTGATAGGTTAATTTTGTTAACATTTAGGAGTACACTAGCTATAGATCATCGCAAAACAAACAGATATGAACTAAAAGCCCATTTATTAGCCCATTTAGGACTTCCAACATCATCTTCAGTCAAAATATTTTCAGATTTAAAATTGTTCATCACAGGAAAGAAACTCAGTCTTTTGTGAAAGTCAGCAGGATGGCAATCAGTGTTGTTCTTCCTTTGGTTGCCTGGTTTGCACGCAAACCTGCAGCCCACATTTGCAGAGGGCCAGATTAAAAGACCTGATAAACTAAAAACACAGATGACATCTAGCAACAATTACGCTAATTCTATGTGATCAAGCTGTTCTCTGGGAATCTTATTGTTATGAAATACTCTTACCAAGTTTCTTACTTTATTTTTTTTATTTATTCTTTTACTTTTTATCTAACTCCTTAAACTCTTAATTTTTTAAGCTAGCCAAAAACTAGTTGTCTTTCTAAACACAACAAAAACACAAAGAAACTAAACATAACCCTCACGTGTGTCAAGTTACAGTTCGACTTTCGAAAAAGCAAAACTATTATCGCTTATATTAACTATATCGCTTAAGATAAAAGTCTGTTTTACGATATGCCACAGAATCTGTGTTTGGCAGTTTTGTTTAATCACATTACTTTGTATAATTAATTTAATATGTCAAGCTTGGAAAAACACAAAACAATTTATGGCTAGCACAATTATTTTCCTTACCCCTTTCAACAGTTGTATTTAAATCCTATCTATAATCTGCTGGCATTCTAGCAGTTCAAAACACATAATTTTGTTTGATGCGAAGACTGTTAAGAGTCTCAGTAGCAGTTATTGGTGATAATAGTCTCTCGATATTTGCCCATTCAAAATAATCCAGGGCATTAAATGTTCAGATGTTATCTGAAAACTTGTTCTGTTCCCTTATTATCAGAGTGAATCATTGCTTGCAGTTATTTTCATACCGTGTAAAATTCATCAAGATGTCGTTCAATAAGGTCATCATTAATCCCCTGTGCTGTCTGTATCCTGCTTTATGACATCCTGTGAATGATAATGCACCATCAGAAATGATCAGGAAGAGATGAATACTCACACAAACACACACTGGAGCCGCTTTCAGTCCCTGTGGGTCAATGTGAGTGAGGATTATCACAAAGTCATTTCATTTCTCTTGTCTACTGAATGATCATGACTATAGTGGAAAAACTGCCTTGACAATCAAAATCTCACAACACTTGCTTGTCAGAAGAACTCTGCGCTTCTGCTGAGTTTTGAATTGGATCTTGTAGCTTGACCTGACAATTGATTTGAGTATTCATCTAAACATCAAGAAAAGATCAGTTTTTCCCCAGCAGCGCTGCCTAACAAAAATGTTATTTTGTTACCTGACCTTCAGATATTGTACATGTGGTTATGTGATGTATTTTTATTTCGGCCTTTCAAAATATCATGTTAAGTAAAAATTAAAAGATCAGTTCCACCAAAATAAATAAATAAAAAAACAAACACTGTCATTATTTATTCATCCTAAAATCATTCCAAACATATATAGCTGTCTTTTGTAAACAATGTTTGTAAAAGAGAATGAAAGCATATAATGACCAGGAATCATCAAGCTCCAAAAAGAAAAAGGTCCCATTTTATATAAGGTGTACCATGTACTCACTTCCAAGAAAATAATTGTTTTGTACAATGTGCTTACTATGTTCTTGTTGTATTGCAGTACTTTTATTGGAATGGGATATGGGTATGTTTTTTTTTTTTTTTTTTTTTTTTTTTAACGTAAAACATCTATGTGTAATGTAGCAAATTAATTTAAATGTTAGTACACAGTTATTGAAGACACTTAAAGGGATTGTTAAAAAAAATTAAATTTGCTCTTAATTTGCTCACCGTCAGGCCATACATGATGTACTGTAGGTGTCACCAACATGGACTTTTATGGCGCTTTTTCCACTGCATTGTACGGCATTGGTACAGCTCAGTAGAGTTCACTTTTTTTTTTGGGGGGGGGGGGGGGGGGGGGGGTGTTTCCACTGGGTACAATACCTGATACCTGGTTCTTTTTTTTAGTGCTACCTCGGTTCCAAGTGAACCATGGTGTTACCAAAATGTGACGTGTGAACTCTGCTGATCATGTATTGGCCGGAGAGAATCGTCACTACCTGCGTCACTGAACTTGTGACACGAACACAACAGAACCGCTAGATTTAAATCAACATAGAAAACGAAGGATCAGACACAACTGTTCTGAACAAGCACACCTTTTTTAACAACCAAAACTTGGTTTTGTTGTCTGTTGAGGAAGTACAGACGTTCCTGTAGATAGCAGAGGAGCAGATCCAGCAAGAGCTTGATGGGGCGACGCGGAATTAAAAAGTATTTTTTTTAGAAGTCATGGCAGTAGAGGTGGCGCAACTATAACACATGTGAATAATCCCACCCACTCTGAAGTGATACTAAACTGCAGTGGAAACGCAAACCAAGCCAACCGAGCCGTGTCGTACCGTACTGAGTCATGCCGAGTCGAGTCGTAACCATGCAGTGGCAAAGTGCCATTAGTTAGTTTTCTTCCCTCATGTTTCCTTTGACCTAGTTTCTGTCTCCCTTGATTTAGCTAATTCTGTTCACCTGTTGTTAATTATCTTTGTTTGGTCTGTGTATTTAAGTTGCTCCCTTTCTGTTCTTCCTTGTCTGGTATTGTTGATGTTGTTGTGAACTTGTGCTACCCTTCCTCTTGGATTACTGTTAAATGGATTGTTATTTAATATTTGTCTTTGTTGTGCACTCTTTCTACTCTACCCAGCAACAAGCGTTACAGTAGGCAACTTTTTTTTTCTTTTTAGCTGAAACCATGGTTCTTGGTAATTCATAAAAAAAAAAAAAAGTCAGCGGCTACCCATTTTTGAGAATAATAATAATAAAAAAAAAACATGCTAAGGACCACAAAATTAACACCGGTGGCTCTGGAAGATATTGAGCTGTGCAAGAAACTGATCATTATTTACAATGTTGCTACCTGTAATCCATAGGCTTAGGCAAACAGTCCTGAGTGATGTATGGTTTGTGAACAAATCATTATTTTGAAGCGGTTCTTTTTGGTGGACTAGTTGAACCAGTTCACCAAATCAGACTGAACTGTCTGAAACAGTTACTCAATCAAAACTCGCTTGATGCTGGGTTTTGCCAACTCATTCAGCAATCCAGTACCTCCAACAGTCACTGAACTAAGGAAACAGCTCCGACTCAGACCAAAGACCCACAAGCAGGTGATATGCGCATGTGTGAACCAAGCACAGGAATGAAGGGGCGAAATTAATTTTTTATGGTTTCTCATTGTTTATGTAGAAATGTGAGCTGATGAATACAAGTTTGTTCACTTTATGTTATTTTGACATGTAAAACATCCACATTTCACTTCATTATTGGCTGCTTTGATAATATAATTGCGTATACATTACTTCATTGCTTGTTTTAAATAAACAAACTAGTGAATTGAACCAGTTAATTAAAAACAAACTGTCCGAAAGAACATTTTATGTATTCTCAACCATACTATGTTAGAAACACAGCAATGTGCGAAGTCTGAAAATGTACTGGTTTAATCACAAATTGAATTTGAAAGCAATGGGTGAGAGCAAGAAAAATTAAGTAGAATAAATCATAAAGAATAAATTACAAAGCTAAAATATAACACGATTTGAAATATAGTCCAAAAGTCATATGGACTACTTAGAATATTTTGGAAACTAGACTAGTTTATTTGTATGGAAAAGAGCAGTGTGAGCATTCTTCAAAACATCTCCTTTTGTGTTCCAATGAAGAAAGAAAGTCAAACATGTTTGGAATGACATGTGGGTGTTGGAAAACATTCTAATGAAAAGAAATCTCTGCTGTCCTACTTTAGCACTGTTCTGAATTTCCTGTCAGTTGACAGGAGTGGGTTGATGTGCTTAATTTGAGGAGATTGTCTAGAGTTTCCATGGGGGTTGTCTATAAAACTTGTGTTGTGGAAGAGTTGGATGAGTGACAGCTTGGAGGTGGAGGAGAGGCTTCGGCTGAAGCTTCAATCCCAGTCACAGGTGTGTGTCAGAGCCAGAGAGCCCGGAGCCAGGCGCTGAGGGAGGGAGCACAGGTGGCAGAGACCAGGGAGAGGAGCATGTGGCACTGATCCAGGCTCTGCTGCAACATATGCCGAGGTGTGAAAAGAGCGGGGCGCAGACAATGTGACCTAGTGCGTGGGGAGAGAGGACGGGATTGCACGACTGTGTCTCTGTGGGAATGACTGAGAAATTGTCGTTAGACAGTTGTGTTTCAGAAATGAAGGTGATTAGAGATGGAAAGAAATTGGAAAGACCAATTAGTGTCTTTTTCTTTTATTGAATTGTACCACAAGAATTCCAACAAAATTACAATGTTATACATAATTAATAACAAAGGTAACTAGATTTGCATTTCATGAAGGAAATACCAGTTCTTGCATGCATGCAAAAAATAGTGTTTTGGGTAAGCTTAGGTTTTCAAATTTAGTTTTGTTTAAATTAAATTCATTTAGAGCTGCTTTGCCTTTTGTCTTTACACCAGCACAGCACAGTGTAAAGGTGAATGAATTTTTTTTTAAATATGCGGTAACATTTTATTTTAAGGTGTCCTTGTTACACGTTACAAGTGTTTATTATTATAACAACAATTAATTATGCAGAATTAAATGCAAGTAACCCTAAGCCAAACCCTAATCCTAACCCTAACCATATAGTAAGTACCTAAGTACTCAGTACCTAAATGTATAATTACACTGTTACAAGGACACCTTAAGATAAAGTTTAACCAAATATGCAATTTAGTATGCAAAAAGATGTGCAAATATTATGATGATGGGATTACTTATGTTCTTTTAGTTTAGTTTCCCATTTACATAAAGTATGGATCTGTAATGATCAGTCCACTGAGACGAGCGTAGTGAGAACCCAAGTGCAGTTTATTTACAGGTGATCCAGACATCCAAACATAATCCAAACAATAAACAAAGACTTGATTAGATTTGAACAGACTTGATGAGGCATGAACAGACTTGACACCGACAGCAGGTTACAACATTTATACACGACAGTGAACAAGGCAATGACATGGCTATTTATAACAGACAATGATGGACACATGACATGAACAAACCAATAGGGAACAAGGCACATGACTAAAACCACCAATGAATTAACATAACTGATAATCACATGACAAGACAATAAACCAATCAGAACATGACACAATGAACAAGAGGAACCAATAGCATAAAGACAAGAAGGCAAGGGAAGCATGACACAAACAGCAATCAAACAATAACAAAATAAAAGACATGAAAACATGAACATGACAAAACCCAAAACATGAAACAAAACCCAAATTACAGTTCCCCCCCTCTAAGGGTGGCTCCAGACGCCCAAACAACAAAACCCAAAAAGTACAGGAGGGTGGTGCAGTGGAGGCGGAACAGGGGGAGGGATGGAGGGCCAGACCCATGAATCAGAGGCAGGTTCAGACTATGGAGCAGAGACAGACAATGGAGCAGAGGGGGACCTGGGCCATGGAGCAGATCCAGAGCAGTATGGAGCCATGGTGGAGCCTCCGTGGCCATGACAGGACAGGCAGTGAGTTCGTGAACAGCCTCCGTGGCCGTGACAGGACAGGCAGAGAGTTTGTGGACGGCCTCCTTGGCCATGACAGGATAGGCAGAGAGTTTGTGGATGGCCTCCTTGGCTGTGACAGGACAGGCAGAGAGTTCGTGGACGGCCTTCATGGCCGTGACAGGACAGGCAGAGAGTTCAAAGGTGGAGTGAATTCAGGGTCAGGAGCGGCCTCAGGATCAGACTCGTGGACAGGAGAGATCTCTGGAGTGCAAACAATGATGGAACCATGACATGGGGTACAAGGCACATGACTAAAACAACCAATGATTAAACAGAACTGATAATCACATGACAAGACAATAAACCAATCAGAACATGACACAATGAACAAGAGGAACCAATAGCATAAAGACAAGAGGGCAAGGGAAGCATGACACAAACAGCAATCAAACAATAACAAAATAAAAGACATGAAAACATGAACATGACAAAACCCAAAACATGAAACAAAATTACAGGATCACATTACAAGATCAAAGGGACCAAATTTATTAAAGTATGATGTTTTGAAAAGGATAATAAAAAGTTGCACATCTAAGGATGAAAGGATGATCTTTTGGTTTGCCCTGAATTAATCATATAAGTTTAGGTCATACCCATAACCAGAGTGTTTAAAGCAATATCAATCACACAGTAATACAAAAAAAAAAAAAGTATTTTTAAAAGTATATTTATAAGTAGCACTACAAAATAAGGAAACAGTTTATGTGTTACATGTACTTAATGATTTTAACCCTAGAAATTAACCCTAAACCAAACCCCTAACCCTATAGCAAGTACTGTACTTCTTCTTCTTCTCCAGCTGCACCAAGAAGCATATTGGGCGAAAAGAGCTCTCCAGTGAATGCGATCAAGGGCCAGATCATTGGCTTCTTCCCATGTGATGTTAAGGGAACTGAGGTCATTGATGAATGTAGGGCGGTGCATCGTCGTCCTCCAGGTGGGAACCACTGAAGCGCCTTCTTTGGCATGCGGCTGCTTTCCATCCGCATAATGTGTCCAGCCAGCCACAGGTGGTGGTGTGTAATCATTGGACATAGTCTTGGCATATTGCTTCGTTGCAGGACTTCCTCATTGATAATGTGGTTGTAGTATCGAATGTGCAGTATTCTTTGCAGGCAGCACCAATGGAAGACGTCTACCTTGTGAGAATCAGCCTTCCAAGTTCCTGCTGCATAAGTTCCCTTCGGAAGGATGATAGATGCATATAAGCGGAGCTTGATGTTAAGTGAGATCGATGTAGATGACCAGATTTTGCACATTTGTTGAAAGATTGTTGATGCATTGCCAATCCGGCATTCATCTCCATCTAGTCCAATAGTGCTGCCAAGGTATGTAAACCTATCAACCTCTTCAATGTTGCATTCATCAACCTTTATCCATGGCATGTCGTCCTTTTGGAATTATAAGGTTCTATCTGACATTTTTGTCAAAACTGAGTTATTCACATATTCTTATTCTATGTCAACGTATTTACATTATGTGATAGATTTTTTTTTTTTTATGTTGTGTACATTATGGGACTTTTTATTTAAAAAACAATAAGGTTCTATCTACACAGTCAAATGGAACACAAAAACTTTGAAGCTCAATATCTCAAAACTACTCGGAATGCAGATAAGAACCTTATAATTCCAAGGGGACGATGTCACCTTGAACACCAGTATGCATGACTTTGTACTTCTCGGCACTAATGCATAATTTGACTTTTGTTGCTTCTTCATGCAAGCTTGATGTTATTACTTTGTAAAAGATAACCGTTTTAGCAAGCAATATCATCCGCAAAGTTGAGATCAGTGTGGCGGTTCTGTCCATCCCAGTCAATGCCTGCGTTTGGTCTTGCCATAGCCTTTCACATGACAAAATCGAGGGACACCATTGTGGCGAGGGGGGCGTGGTTTTGCCGAGTCTGTAACGGGAGAGAGACGAGGGAGCAGAGCGAGGCGTAAGTGGGTCAAGTGCAAATAACGAACACCTGTGTTTGATTTCAGTAATTGGCGTGGAGAGACCGGATATAAACCGGAGCACGGCAGAGAAAGAGAGAGAGACGGGCTGGGACCTCGTGTGGGGACTACGGAGTGATAACGACGAGAATTCTGAGTTATTGGGATATTGTTGTGCAACGGGCACACCGTTGGCGCATGTTGCGCAGGATTGTTTTGTTTATTTAGTTTGGAACAATAAAAACGAGCGTCCCAGCCACAAGCCGACCCCTGTCTTCTTCCTTCCTGTGAATAATTGTGTCGAACATCATCACACTGGTGCCGAAACCCGGGAAGGAGGAAGATCGCCGCCGCCATGCAGTCTCCGTCAGGCACACCATTTGCGGACATCATCCAGTCACTCGCGGGTCTGCACCAAGAACAACATCAGCACATGCTGGCGATCAAGGAGGAGCAGGACAAACGCTTTGAGGCGCTCCTCCGAGCCCAGCATGAAGACCGCGAGATGCTCCGGAGCTGGGTAGACCGGGAGGTCCGGGCCATCCCCTCGTCCAAGGATAGTACATCTCCTCTGCCGCTCAACAAAATGGGGCCTCAGGACGATCCGGAGGCCTTCTTGGATCTTTTTGAGAAGTCGGCAGAGGCTCGAGGATGGCCCCCCGGGGACTGGCCCATGCGACTGATCCCCCTGCTGTCAGGAGAAGCGCAGGTAGCCGCCCACCAACTGCCAGTCCAGAACCTCCTGGTCTACCGTGACCTCAAGCGTGCCATCCTCCAGCGGGTCGGTCGGACCCCGGAGCAACATCGCCAGAGGTTCAGGATCCTGACCCTGGAAGAGTCTGGCCGGCCCTTTGTGATGGCACAGCAGCTCCGGGACTCCTGCCGCAAATGGTTGATGGCCGACAGTAGCGACGTCGAGGATGTGATCGATCGTGTGGTGCTGGAGCAGTTTGTGGCCAAACTGCCAAGAAAGACGGCGCAGTGGGTCCAGTGCCACCGCCCGACGTCGCTGAACCAGGCCATCCAGCTGGCGGAGGACCAAATGGTGGCGTGTCCAGGGGTCGGCGATCCCCTACCATCGGCAACTCTCTCTCTCTCTTTCTCTCCCCCTCCCCTCTCCCTCTCCAAACCCGTACCTCTTCCTAGGTCCCGTGGAGGGCTTCAGCCGAAGCCAGCACCTCGGTGGAGGACGGGTTATGCGGCCGATCCAGCAGCGGCACCCCGGGCTCCTCCCAGGGGAGGGAGTTCGCCCACGGGACCCTTCCCACCACCGCTGCCCTCTCCGCTCTCTCCCCGCCAATTGCTTGACCCACTTCCTGCCGCCAGGGCGGCGGTAAAGTCTGGGCCGGCCTGTTGGCGCTGCGGGGACCCAGGACATTTCATTGATAGATGTCCGTTGATGGAGGTGGGGACATTGATCCGGGTCCCCGACGCGCCACAGGCTGCCCTCGATCAAGCTGGCCTATACCAAATACCAGTGAGTATCAAGGGGGGTACCTATCAGGCTTTGGTGGATTCAGGATGTAACCAATCCTCCATCCATCAAAGTCTGATTCATCCGAGGGCATTGGATAACAGCCGCATGGTTAAGGTTCGGTGTGTACACGGGGAAGTGGTGAATTATCCTATTTTGCCTGTGGATATTCAATTCAGGGGAGAAAAGCATAGACTAGAGGTGGCAGTTAATCCGCACCTCCGGCATCCACTAATTTTGGGTACTAATTGGCCCTTATTTAATAAATTATTGGGGTATTTATGTGCGGATGCCTCTTGGGGGAAAAGAGAGAAGGCTGGAGTAGCGGTTGCGCAGTTGGGAGAGGCTGAACCGGAACCTCCGGAGCCTGTTTCAGGGGAGCAGAGTGCTCTGGAACGGAACATCCTTCCAGAGCGCGATGATTTTCCTCTGGAACAGTCCCGGGATGAAACGCTGAAAAACGCATTTGATCAGGTTCGTTCTATCGACGGGCAGCTTCTTCACCCTGATCAACCGCTCTCCTATCCTTATTTTTCAATTTTAAAAGATAAGTTGTATCGGGTGACCCAAGACGCCCAGACAAAGCAAGATACAACCCAGTTACTGATCCCGAGAAGCCGTCGGGAAATGCTTTTCCAGGCGGCTCATTGTAATCCAATGGCCGGGCATTTAGGGCAAACGGCTACACTAAACCGTCTCATGGCCCGCTTCTTTTGGCCGGGCATCCACGAGAATGTGCCCAGGTGGTGCGCGTCTTGTCGTGAATGTCAGTTGGTGAACCCACCGGCCACCCCAAAAGCACCATTGTGCCCATTACCGTTAATGCAGGTCCCCTTCGAACGAATTGGTATGGACCTCATCGGGCCATTAGAGCGGTCAGCGCGAGGGCATCGCTTTGCATTAGTTCTGGTGGACTATGCAACGCGATATCCTGAAGCAGTGCCTCTCCGCACTATTTCTGCTAAAAGTGTTGCGAGTGCACTGTTTCAATTAATCTCCCGGGTGGGGATTCCGAAGGAAATCCTCACCGATCAAGGCACGGCGTTTATGTCACGTACTATTCGCGAGCTTTACGAGTTATTGGGCATTAAATCGATTCGAACAAGCGTCTATCACCCACAAACAGACGGGCTGGTCGAACGATTTAATCGCACGTTAAAATCCATGATTCGTAAGTTCGTACAGGAGGACGCCAAAAATTGGGATAAGTGGCTAGAACCCCTCTTGTTCGCTGTACGGGAAGTCCCGCAAGCCTCCACGGGGTTTTCCCCCTTCGAGCTTCTCTATGGACGTCAGCCCCGTGGGGTCCTCGATGTCCTTAGGGAGACTTGGGAGGACGGACCTTCTGATAGCAAAAATGAAATTCAATACGTCATGGACCTGAGAACAAAACTCCACACGTTGGGGCGGCTGTCAATGGAGAATTTGTTACAGGCTCAGGACAAACAAAGTCGGTCGTACAACAGGGGGGCTAGGCTACGTCAATTCACTCCGGGAGAGAAAGTGCTTGTATTACTCCCTACGTCTAGTTCAAAATTACTCGCAAAGTGGCAAGGACCCTTCGAGGTCACACGGCGAGTTGGGGATCTCAACTATGAGGTAGCTCGAACGGATAGGGGCGGAGCACATCAAATATATCACCTCAACCTGCTTAAAAAATGGTCTGAGGCTGAATCAGTGATGCTGGCGACGGTAGTGAGTGGGGAGGAGGATCTCGGTCCGGAGGTGAGCTCAAAGTCCCAATCTCTCGCCCTGGCCCCTGGAGGAGACCACCTCTCGCCCTCGCAGCTCACTGATATAAAGTCAATACAAGCAGAGTTTGCTGATGTGTTCTCGCCCCTGCCTGGCCGAACGAATCTCATTCAGCACCATGTTGAGACTGAGCCGGGAGTGGTGGTTCGCAGCCGGCCGTATAGGTTACCAGAACATAAGAAAAAAGTGGTTCAGGGAGAATTAGAAGCGATGCTAGAAATGGGAGTAATAGAAGAGTCCAACAGTGACTGGGCGAGCCCGATAGTGTTAGTTCCTAAAACGGACGGCTCAGTACGGTTCTGTGTGGACTACAGAAAGGTGAATGCTGTGTCGAAGTTCGACGCATATCCAATGCCCAGGGTGGACGAATTGCTTGATCGACTAGGCACTGCTCGCTTTTATTCGACACTGGACTTAACTAAGGGTTATTGGCAGATCCCCTTGTCTCCCATGACCAAAGAAAAAACAGCTTTCACAACGCCGTTCGGATTACACCAGTTTGTTACGCTTCCGTTCGGTTTGTTCGGGGCCCCCGCCACTTTTCAGCGTCTGATGGACAAAATTCTTCGGCCGCATGCTGCATATGCCGCCGCCTACCTGGATGATATCATCATCTACAGTGGTGATTGGCAGCGACATATGCAGCATTTGCGAGCGGTCCTGAAGACGCTGAGGAGGGCGGGGCTCACGGCTAATCCGAGGAAGTGTGCAATTGGGCGGGTGGAAGTAAGATATCTGGGCTTCCACTTGGGTCATGGACAGGTGCGTCCCCAAATTGACAAGACGGCAGCGGTTGCGACGTGTCCAAGACACAAGACCAAAAAGGAGGTTAGACAGTTCCTGGGGCTGGCAGGTTATTATAGAAGGTTTGTGCCTAATTTTTCGGACACTGCCAGCTCGCTGACTGATTTAACTAAAAAGGAGGCACCAGATAGGGTCCAGTGGACGGAGCAGTGTCAGCAGGCTTTCACCCAGATAAAGGCTGCTCTGTGTGGCGGACCGCTCCTAAATGCTCCTAACTTTTCTCTCCCCTTTATTTTACAGACAGACGCGTCGGACAGGGGGTTGGGCGCGGTCCTGTCCCAGGAGGTGGAGGGAGAAGAACGGCCGGTGCTGTACATCAGTCGTAAGCTCTCTAAGAGAGAGACGATGTACAGCACCATAGAGAAGGAGTGTCTGGCCATCAGATGGGCTGTTCTTACCCTCCGGTATTACCTCCTGGGGCGGGAGTTCACCCTCTGTTCGGACCACGCTCCCCTACAGTGGCTCCACCGCATGAAAGATACCAACGCGCGGATCACCCGTTGGTATCTCGCTTTACAACCTTTTAAATTTCAGGTGATCCACAGGCCGGGTGTACAGATGATTGTGGCTGACTTCCTCTCCAGGAGGAGGGGGGGGGAGGCTGCAGGCCGGATGGCTCCCCGGCCTGAGTCGGGCGGTGGGGGTATGTGGCGAGGGGGGCGTGGTTTTGCCGAGTCTGTAACGGGAGAGAGACGAGGGAGCAGAGCGAGGCGTAAGTGGGTCAAGTGCAAATAACGAACACCTGTGTTTGATTTCAGTAATTGGCGTGGAGAGACCGGATATAAACCGGAGCACGGCAGAGAAAGAGAGAGAGACGGGCTGGGACCCTCGTGTGGGGACTACGGAGTGATAACGACGAGAATTCTAAGTTATTGGGATATTGTTGTGCAACGGGCACACCGTTGGCGCATGTTGCGCAGGATTGTTTTGTTTATTTAGTTTGGAACAATAAAAACGAGCGTCCCAGCCACAAGCCGACCCCTGTCTTCTCCTTCCTGTGAATAATTGTGTCGAACCTCATCACAACCATAAATAAGAATGGTTACAAGATGCATCCTCGTCTGGCACTAGTCTCAATGACAAAGAAGTCATTGTGGCCTGTATCTGTTCTGATGCAGCAGCTGGAATTGTTAAACAAGTACTGGAAGGCATGCCATATAATTGTAAAATATTCCATAAGGATTCATGATGGACACTATCAAAGGCTTTCCTGAAGTCAATAAAGTTGATGGAAAGCGGATGCTTGTACTCCACGCACTGTTCAATGACATTACGTAAAGCGAAGATCTGCTCGCTACATGATCGTCTTTTCTGGAAGCCAGCCTGTTTCTTTTCGGAGGCGTTTGTCAATGGCTGCCTGCAAATGTCTAAGGAGAACTGTGGAAAACATTTTTCCTGGTACTGACAGGAGGATTATGCCACGTCAATTTGTACATTCCATTGTATTCCCTTTCTTTGGTAACTTAATGACAGTACCCTTTTGCCAGTCTTTGGAGACAGCTTGTGTTCGCCAACATGCATTTAAGAGATCAACGAACTTCATTACTACATTGGGGCCATCATACTTCAAAAGTTCTGCCTGAATTTCATCCAAGCCAGTTGCCTTGTTTAATTTCTACATCTTAATGGCAATTTGAACTTCTTCTGCTGTTATATTGCCACATCTCTGCATTGTACCACATCTAGCTCCCCTTGCACTTCCTACTGACCATAGGTCATAGGTGTTTAAGGGAAGCGGCTGATTAAATGTCTCTTGGAAGTATTCGACTCATTGGGGATTCTGTTCCTCTCTGGTAAGGAGCAACTTGCCATTCTTGTCTTTGACTGGAACGGTGGAGCTCCTCCAGGCTCCTGATAGATCTTAAGCAATTCGGTGCAAGGTGCGGGTATTATTTCAATCCGTGGCTTCTTTACATTTCTTCTCCAACCAGTATTTATTATCTCACCTTCAGCTCTGTTTCACAACCTGGTCAAGGTCAGTAAAATGCACGTGATGCTGTTTATTTATTCTCAACCTTTTGGGCTTGGTCACATTTCTTTTTGGCCTTCTTCCTTAGGTCAATCAAGGCCCATGATATATCCTGAATCCATTCTTCCTTCTGCCTTCCTCTCTTTTGGCCAATCCCTTCTTGCGCACAGGTGGTCAGTGTTTCCTTGAAGTTGTGCCATTTAGACTCTATCCCTGCCACATCAGCTAAAGCCTGGAGTCAGTTGGAAAGCTGAAGGGTGAAGACATCTGCAATATTCTGCTCTTTAAGCTTTTCAGTTCCAAATGGTTGGACAGTTTCAGATCTTCCTTCATGTCATTGCAGTTTGAGTTTTAGATTTATACAAACTAATGCGATGATCTGAACCTACATCTGCCACACGGAAGACCCTCACATCCTGCAAAGCCGTCCTCCACTGTCGACTAATGCAGACATGGTCAATATGTAGCACATCATAAAACTCATCTGCTTCCTCAGTTGGTGTGTAAACCTGAATGATTGTTGTCCATATATGGGCCGATGCAAAACGGGACATGATGATCCATTCACAAGTTGGTTTCCACCCAACCAGGGCACATATTGCTTGTTTCCCGAAGACCAGTCCAACACCACAGATGTGTTTG
Source organism: Cyprinus carpio (assembly GCF_018340385.1). Taxonomy (NCBI): domain Eukaryota; kingdom Metazoa; phylum Chordata; class Actinopteri; order Cypriniformes; family Cyprinidae; genus Cyprinus; species Cyprinus carpio. The sequence continues at coordinate 2,265,097 of NC_056587.1, forward strand.
CTGCCTTTACAGGAGTACAGAATCTTCGGTAATGCTTTAGAATACGGAACACATATTCACTATTAACTAAGAGTTTTCCCTGAATAAACTCTTAATTTGCTGCTTATTAATAGTTAGTAAGGTAGTTGTTAAGTTTATGTACAGGGTGGATTAAGGGATCTAAAATATGGTCATGCAGAATAAGCCATTAATATTTGCTTTATAAGTACTAATAAACAGCCAATATGCCAGTAATATGCATGCTATTAAGCAACTAATTAATTGCGAGAATTGATCCTTAAAATAAAGTGTTACTGGATCTTCTTTCCATCACTCCCTGTCCATCGAACTTCACTGATGCCAATCAGATCCAATCGATGTTGCTCAAATTGCATAAGTAAATGATTTAGCTGGGCGATTTGATGAAGTGGACGTAGTGTTGCTTTAGTCAAAGAAAATTATAACTAAATATCGTAGTTAACGAACCTTTATCATGTGACGAAAACGAGACGAGACGCAACGTAAATGCTGGTCATGTGACGATGACTATAATTAAATGTATAATGCAATATTGTTGATGAATAAAAACAAGACTAAATGTGGTTTACAAAATAAAACCTATGCTAAACTGTCTCTTCATTTTCGTTGACCAAAACTAGACGAAATTAAATGTTATAACGTTATTTTGTCTCGTTTAGTCGCGTTATTATTATTATTTTGCAGTATTTCTGTTTCCTATGTCTAACTGAGCAGACGTGACTGAAGTCACTTCCCCAAGCCCCACTCACGGCATTATTTAGAAGACGACAACAAACAAAGATAAGTGGGATTTATACTTTCGTCTGGCTCTGCTGATTGCGAGCGCTCCTTCCCAAACGGACGAAGCTTTTATACTTGTCGCGTTCGCCGTTGTACTATTGTTTGAAACGACAGGGGAGCGACGAGGAGTAATTGTCCTCTAAAACCGTCGGGAATCACCGGTGATAAGAAGTCATTTGCCAGTACAAATATTGTGATGAATGAGTTAATGAATTAATAATTTCTTTATGTACAAACTTAAAACAATCTTAAACTTTTGTCTGTATTTCGCATCAAACACAAGACAACCTTAAGCAAATCGTGTATAATTAATATCTAAATTATTTCTAATTCTATTTTATACAATAAAAATAAAACGTACTTCAAATTAGAGGCCTTGGACAAACTATGGAAACATTTTTTCCCAAAAAAAGTTTTCCGTCAAAAAGCACCCGATGGGGTTTGAACTTCACATTAAACTGCTTCTGTTTCACACAAATGTCGGCACAGACGTGCATGTTCGGATGCGGAGCTATGCGTAAAGTTACAAAAAAATGCTGTGCACTCCGCCACGCGAAATTAGTTCGTTCGCACTCAAAGCGAATTTCCGGCAACACCATGATGAGGTTATATTTTCGTCACATATCGCTCACCCAAAATAAATTGCGGACATGTCGAGTATAAATCAACCTTGACACAAAGAAAGGGACCGATGGCTGGCCAGCCGGGGTTCGTCTTTGGGAGAAAAATTTGCAGATATTTTATTTTTAATTTTATTTATTGTTTTTATTTATTTTATTTAAATTTATGTGTGTGTACTTCTAACATGTCTGGTTGGTAAAATAAATGTTGTAAATTCAAATCAGAGCGTCTTCCGTGTCTGGAATGGATGTATTCTTGAGTCTATAAGGTAACAATAATAAAATAAGATAACTGAAATGGGTTTGGCTAAAATAAAATTTTGGTTTCGTCTATACTTCTAGGTACTTGTACTAGATTGACTGGGTTACATAGAATTGCATTACTAAAAAGAGACTAAAATGCCATTTTCATTGACTAAAACTAGACTACATGTCATCAGTTTTAGTCGACTAAAACTAGACTAAAATGTCATCAGTTTTCATCGACTAAAACTAGACTAGACTTAAAAGAGTATGAATGTGACTAAAACTAATAAAAACTAAAATGCCAGCTTCACACAAAGACTAGACTAAAACTAAAATTAAAGCAGGCGGCCAAAAACAACACTAAGTAGACGTACGTTCCAAGTTCCCATTTGGGTGTTCTTCTTTGCAGTCAACATCATATCCGTCATTAGGCACTGGACTCAACAATGGGTTTGGTCAAACATCTTCATAGTAGGATCTAGATACCTAGGATCCGAGATCCTGCATCCAATTTCATTTTTATGTATTTTCTTTTGTTGTTTACATAGCAAATTTGGTTGTTGCAGGGACGGGTTGCTAGCCCGACATCCAACCCTCCTCCTTTCACATTTGGGCTTGGGACCAGCAATGGTGGAGTTAAGTACATGTTATTATCATGTAAAGTACATGTACTGTACATGTTATTAAACATCACTCATTATAACACCTACATAATGTATAACTCAAAATTATCATATGAGTTGTTCATTAGTAATTATAAATGTAATTACATTGTAATAAAAACATTTTAAGCTAAAATATGATAAATGCATTTTGGCTTAGACTGATTTTTATACAGTAGTACTCTAAACACATACTTAAGACGGTTACACTTTATTTTAAGGTGTCCTTGTTACAGTGTAATTATACATTTAATTACTGAGTAATATTAATTAACTACATGTACTTACTATATGGTTAGGGTTAGGATTAGGGTTTGGCTTAGGGTTACTTGCATGTAATTATGCATAATTAATTGTTCTTATAATAGTAAGTACATATTACGTGTAACAAGGACACCTTAAAATAAAATGTATATAAATGCTATATATACAGTAAGGACATGGTATATGTACACCAAAAAGTCTTCAGATTAGCTTGAAGGCTCTGGGTGCCTTACAGCAGAATGTTAAATATTCAAGATACTAACCACACAAAGGCAACCAGGCCACCACTGGCGATGCCACTGTGGTCTTTAGAGGAATGTCAATCCACAAACAACACCTCCCAAAAAACTCTGCTCTTGGCTTCAATCTCTCTCTCTCTCTCTCTCTCTCTCTCTCTCTCTCGATTTCTCTCTGGCACGCATCCTAAGGCTCACCCAGGCCCAGCTCCTTGGGAGCTGCTCCAGCCTGCCAAGCCAACGCCAGCTTGCATTATTCTCATATTTCATCAATTATGTAAATGATGTCCTGCTGAGTGTGCCTGCAACAGACCACCATTAGGTCCCGCCCCTAAACGCATGCAAATGAGCTTGCCTGCAGGCGCGAACTGACCTCCGCCTCTTCTCGTCTCCGCAGCTTACCGTGATTCGCTGCGTGTCAAGCTTCCTGGAACCCAGGACCCAGGAAATCTCAAGCAGCAAGCCCCATGGGCCAGCTCTGGAGTTGTTTGTATACCCATAAATGTTTCTGAGCGAGATGTTCATCTTTCCAGTGAAAATTTTAATTTCTTGAGATGAACTTTGTTCAGTAGTCAGTGAGCCAAGGCCATTGCATAGCCTCTGTACAAAATTTATGAGCTTGAGGAGGAGTGTGTTTAGCAAATATTTATTTTATATGAGGGGGAGGACTGGAGTCGGTGATACAGAGCTGTGATTTTCGACTGGTTTTGCTTCAGGACTTGCATTTTACATTGGACATCAAATGCTGACCGAACACAGTACCAAAATAATTTATTTTATGATTTTTTTTATATATATTTTTTTAATAGAAATAAAACATTGAAATGTAATAATTTAAATGAATTATATAAAATACTATTAATATCCGCCAAAACTTAAACAGTTTGCTTTACTTTTTAATCTGCAAGGTGCCCTTTAATTTCTTCATATTGTCTAAATTTCCACAATTATTTAATCACCTTGAGCACAATAAGAACATAATTTCACTCCTTTTTTTCTCCCTTTCACAAGCTGTCACCAAAAATGTTACTCAATGATAACTCTTATCATTTTTGTGAAATGGTTCTTTGTCTATAATCGGCAATCCTACTCAGTTTTCAATGTCAGAGGCAAGGACACACACTGGCCTCCAGGACTGAATGGAAACTCAATGAGTTTGAGCTACACATATCTGAGCTTCATTAAGCAGAAACTATAGAACACTGAAAGGAAGAGAAGAGTCAGGACTTTCACTCAATGGAATCTCATATCTGCCTAATCCGTTCCCTCTCTGCTGTTTTACTGATATATATCTACTTTAGATAAGATGACTGATGCTGCTGAGCAGTAGTTCTCCCCAATAATTGAATAAATTAATAAATAAATAATTTACAATTTTAAGATCCCCTACGAAAGTTTTTGCTTGGGGAAATTGTGTTTGTGTATTCATAACTGGATCAATGTGTCTGTATGATGGCCTTTTAAATAATACATTATTTCTTGTCTAAGCATTTGGCTTTTTTTTTTCTTTCCCTAGTTTAAACCATTATAATAATGATGTGTAACTTACACATCCAAATAAATTCCAGTTTCAATATGTTGTCTTGATCACATTGTACAGTTTTAATAGATTTAGAAGAGCACATGAGTCTCTAAACACGTGTACTTGTGTTTTTATATCATTTTAAAACTTTGCATTCCATTCACTTTTAGTATATGGGGAAAAATGGCCAGAAATGTCTCTAAAAACTCAACTAGTGTATTACATGGTTGAAAGAAAGCAGTTTGGAAGGATAACAGGGATTTATTTTGGTCTAATATCACATGGTTGCCTAGTCTTATGGCATTAACCTTTGAAGCCAAATTTACTTATCACATCACATTATTTATTTTTGGGCTTCTGGTAAATTATATGACTGACTGACCGACCGACCGACCGACATGGCTTATTGATTTTATACAGATTATGCTTATTCTGTATGCCTAGATGTGGTTTATTGATTTTTACAGATTATGCTTATTCTGTATGCCTAGTTGTTACAAATTGTTAGTTAAACTCTTGACTCCTTAATGCGGAAAATGGCAAAATAACAGTTTTATTTATTTTTTCTGAGTAATTTTAATGCAGTATTTCACTCTTTTGGTTTGGACTGTCACAGAGCACAAAGAACACCCAGTTTAGTGTGCTGCTGGAACCAGACTGAGGCTAATTGCTTTCATAGTGAGAAATGACCTTGGTGACGTTTGATATTTGCACTGCAGTCAGATGAAGACAGCTCTATCAGAGTGACAGTTATCTATGCAAAACAAAACAGGTGATTTTCCTTCCTCAGTCACTCCACTGTAATGCATGACAGACAGTTATTCAGATATCAGTTCAACAGAAGAACAGAGCTGCCAGGCTCTCCTTTCTCAGAAGGCCAGCTTCTCTGGCTGTCTGAAATAACTTCACATTACAATTAACTTTTGTAAATACCACTGTCACAGTTTGCAATTTAGGAAGCACACAGGAGGCACAAGTAAACGAAAATAGTCTTTAATCCACAAAACACAGGGTACATCCACACAGGAGATGGCAGTAAACACTCAAACATAACAAGTAGAACAGACAAACACAGAACGCAAAAGCAAGGACTGAAATACTGGGGATAATTAACAGGTGTAATAACACAGGTGCCAGAAATCATAATTAAACTAAATGAGGACAGGAAACAGACCATTTAAGGAAAACCAGGAACAAAGACAGGGGCAAAACACAACAAAACAGGTCCATAATCCTGACATATCGAAATAAGTGGGGACTAAGGAGGCAGCTCCGGTGGAGGACGGACACCCCGGAGGGTGGCCAGCAGACAGAGTCCAGGGAGGAGACAATGGAGGGAGGAGCCAGGGAGTAGGAATGGCTGCCGAATGCAGGGGGCTGACCAATGGCGGCAGAGCAGGTGGTGAAGGAGTGGAAACGGAGACCGAGAGAGCCAACGATCCAGGGGAATGACAAGGATCCGGGGGGCCAGGGTGGAGCTGAGGGCTCTGGCGACCAAGGCGGAGGTGGAGATCCGGCCGGAGATCTGCGGTGGAGCCGGAACAACTGGGGAGGAGCTGAAGGGATGATGGAGCCTGACGGAGCTGGTGGGACGCAGAATCGTCCTGACGGAGTCCAGAGGTGCAGAATGGTCGACACCAGACCGAGGTGGAGCCGGAGGGACGAGGGAACCCGGTGGATAAGGGGTTTGACGGGTGATGGTGGAGGCGAGGGAGCTGGGAGCCAAGATGGAGCCACTGGGTCTATTGTCCGAGGTGGAGTCCGGGTCTCGGAGGCTGGAGGGCAGAGGAGAGGGATGCTCCAGCCACAGCGACGATGGAGGATGGCAGACCTGCGGCACTCGCATGGTATTGATGGTGGGCTGAGGGCAAGCAGAGGGGCTGGCAGATGACAGACTGTAGAGGAGGCAAGAGCGGGCGGGTGGGCGGGCATTCGTGAGCCTCCGGGCTCTCAGGGCTGCCCTCGGGGATCAGAGCCCACTCCTGGTTGGACTGGGAAACAGGAGCCCCCTTAAGGATGGACAGTACCAGCGGGGACCAAGGAGAAAGGAGAGGGGGCAAGTCGACTTCCAGCTCAGTTTCCCATTCTATTAAGTCCCCTTCTAAGTCCAGCAGTCCCAGGTGTATAATCAGCCCATCCTCAGGGAGCAAGCTGTAGACGGTGCAGTGGGTGGAGCTCCACTTTGCACACTCACCGTCTACGGCTTGCTCCCTCACGTTGGACGTGGTCGCCAGCTCTCGCACCTGGTCTGACGGGTTGAGCTCCACGTCCAGGACGATCCTCCGCTTAGTCACTCAGCTTTGTGTTGGCTTGTCGATCACAGCTGGAATTGGCTCTTTGTCATCAGTGGGCTCGAGCTGATGCTCCGCACCGCAGGGAGATGGTTAGCTGGGCACTGAATCTGGAGTGGATCCGGTGAGATGAACGGAGATCCATTTCTCGCCAGTATCCACTCCATGAAGGTGGCAAAGGGGATCCATAAGGGAAACTACAGAAACAAAAAAAAAGTACAAAAAAATTAAAAACAAAAATGGATGGTAGACACGGAAGTAACGGTTTCAGTTGGTTCTTCTGACACGGTTTGCAATTTAGGAAGCACACAGGAGACACAAGTAAACGTCTTTAATCCACGAAACACAGGGTACATCCACACAGGAGATGGCAGGAAACACTCAAACATAACAAGCAGAACTGACAAACACAGAACGCAAATGCAAGGACTTAAATACTGGGGATAATTAACAAAAACTGGTGCCAGGAATCATAATTAAACCAAATGAGGACAGGAAACAGACCATGCAAGGAAAACCAGGAACAAAGATGGGGCAAAAAACAACAAAACAGGTCCATAATCCTGACAACCACATTGCTGCTTAACCTGTTTTCTTCCACTATAGATTTGTTTAATGCATTGCTATTAGCAGATATAAATTAATTGTACCAAATTTGTAGAATGTAGTAAGATGTGAAATGCTAGGCTATGAAGCAAGTGTGATTATTTACAGCCAGGTCTTTTTGAAAATTACATTGTTTTTCTTTACTTGATGGAATATTCCCGGCTAGATTCAGTTTAATTTCTCTAGAAAGCTGTGGCATGTTATCAATTATGAGAGAAAAATAATTTTGACTTACCCCTCAAATGAAAAACATGTTTACAGTAATCTGCACTTGCATTTACAATGGATCCCTAGCAGGGAATCATACAGCAACAATTCCATATATGTGCATTACTGAAAACATTACAGGATTTTAAATGAATTTTTTTTTTTTTTTTTTTTTTTTTTGACATGAGTTGAAATGATCTTTTCTTTCATGATTCCAAATCATCCAAGGTTATATACTATATACTGAAAAAGCTAATGGATTAAACAAAAAAATTACAATAAATGGAGTAAAATAGTTCTGAACATAAATTTAATGAAGTGACTAAAGGTGTTGGCAAGGTTCAAGTTGTCAAGGTGGAGATTGTTTTTTCCTGGCTATGGCATGTTGATAAATTCACAATAAAAGTACACACATTGATTGTAGCCATCAAAAGCATGCTGTCCCAAAACTCAAAGATAAAGCACAATTAAATTTGTCTGCATGCCTATTGGAAATCAATGCTTTGATGGAATCTGAGCTATGTTGAGGCGATCTGGAGGAAATGGGAATTGAAGGTAATTGTGACTGCCATTTCGGCCCCAACAATCCAAATCCTGCTCCCCACCCTCTCTCTCTCCTACTTCATTGAAGGTAACTATGTCTGTCAGTTTGGTTCTGTGTCTAGCCTGTCAGTGGCTAGAGAACTCTCTGCCTTCCACTGACAGCCCAACCTGACTCACTCTGATCAATAAAGAAAAGCAGTGCTATCCTTCCATTATGTCCCTTTGTGGAAAGAGACAAAAGAGAGAGGACTGGATAGTGAAAAGCCAATGATAGGAAGACCTAACCATGAGATGTTTAGGATAAGTTTTATATAGGTTATCAAAATTGACAGTTTGGAGATATTGCTGGAGTTTGGTTTGATTTTGGCTGTGCTTGTTTGTCAAGGTCTGGGGTTCTAGTTGAAGAAAATTAATTCTGAAGGTCTGTCTGTCAAACTGACCAGTGATATTTGAGTTGCACGTATGATGTGGTAGCTAGTTTAGAGAATTGGAGACCATGAATGGTTCTAATATGGGGTGAGTTATATGATTGCTTGTAAATAACTTATAAATTAGATACAGTGATGAAATCACTATCATGCATGACCACCAGGATGAAAAACAACAACAACAACAACAACAACAACAACAACAACACAGAAAAAAAAAAATCTTCTGGGATATATTTTAATTTTTAATTTATTTTATTAATTTGTGAAATCAACATATTCTCTTGTCTAATTTCATATATAATATTTATAAATTAAAAATAGAAATACAATGTAACACTACTTTTGTCCATTTTCTAGACCCATGAAGACTTGACTAAAATGCACTCACTTTGCATTTGTTAATTTTTATTTGATTATTTGTTTTACCTTCTGTGCTGATTTATACGTTTATTAGGGGTTGGCAAAAAAATAATGGTTAACATTGATTGTTAACATCCATGGAACCTTTCCATTGCACAAAAGAGTCAGTGACACTTTATTATAAGGTTCAATTCTTACTATTAACTATGACAACAGTTAAACTATTAAACTATTAACTACGACTTTTGCCTCAATAAACTCCTAATTTATTGATATTTAATAAGATAGCTGTTAAGTTTAGGTATAGGGTAGAATTAAGGGATCTAAAATATGGTCATGCAGAATAAGGCATTAAATTGTGCTTTATAAGTACTAATAAACAGCCAATATGCTAATAATATGCATGCTAGATAATAGTGAGAAAAGGTTTTTTATAGTGGAAAGATTCTTCATAGATTCTATATAGATTCTTTATAGTGGATAAAAGCTTAGTTAGATTATTAATATTAATGTTCTTCTTACTAAAAAAATAGATAAGTTAGTAAGTAAGTTAATAAATAAATAGGAACTATTATTTTAAAGAGTATAGGTTGCAACAACACCACTCGTTGTTGTACATGACATTAATTTACACAGTTTAAAGACAGATTGTCAAAGAAAACAGAAAACACACTGACTTAGTAGCTCCTATTTTAAAATAATAAAAGCTAGTAGCATAACAAAATAAAGATGACACTTGGTGTATTCTACAGTGTTATTTCCTGAAGTAAAGATGACATTGTTAATAAATACTAGTATTTCATTTATACTTTTTACATTTATAGGAGACAACTAATATTTCAGGGGGATGCATCCTTTATGTTACTTTATTATTGCTGAATTGCATTAACAGGTTTTGTGTCAAAAAAAATCTCTTCATTAAAAGAAGTGTTCTGTTTTCATTTGTGTCATCTCAATAAAAAGTGTTTGTCCAGGTGAATCTAGCTCTATATTCGCAATGTCCCTGGTCTATTCTCTACATATATTGAGTGCAATGACACAAAGGAGCATGGTTTGGACCAGTTCCTTTTGATCCGGTCTTGATAGCCCTGTGTGATTAGCTAGTGTGGGACAAGCTACCCCCAACCCCACCACAATCCCTTTGGCTTTTACGTTGAAAAGAACACAACAGGCATTGTTCAGAGGATGACTGTCCTCTGTCATTGTTCTCTTTGTCAAAAATCATTATGTAGAATGACAAACAGGTGTTCAGTAGCTTGCGAAGGACAGTGTCAAATTCATGAGCTCCAAGTATCCAACAGTCCCATTAACTGTGCTTTGATGCATTTTGAGAAAGGGGGGGGGGGGGGGGGATTTTATTTGATGAATGAGTAGAAAATCAAGATGAACTAGTTGACATTTTTGTCAGGTTTAGAGAAATTTGAGAATATCAAGTCTGACCTTTTATAGCACTTTGTATTTAAAAGCCTCAATATAAACAAAAAATAAACTTATCAGAGGGCCCTTCACTTTTTAAATTACTGTAGGTTTTCCAGCATGTCTATAAATATTTGAAACAGGTGACAGAGAACTGTCAGAAACTGCAACAAGTTTGACTGAATCTCATCAAGGAGAGGGATTTCTCTCTCTTTCTCTCTCTCTCTCTCTCTCTCTCTTTTTTTGTTGTAATACAGAAATCAATATGGCAGAATTTTGAATTGAGACCAAAAGTATAATGTAAATACGGCCAAGTCCCAATGGGTCAATATGGTGTGATGAGATTTCTTCCTAGCCCCCTGAGTGAGAACGCGTGCACACACACACACACACACACACACACACACACACACACACACACACACACACACACACACACACACACACACACCTCCCTCATCAATCCACACAGACACACTCACACAGGCACTCATCATCTTCCAGACAATCTCAGCTGGCACTTGCACTTGACATTTTTTGGTGGTGAAAGGCCATTCTAGTTTTTGACAGACACTGCCATTGCATTAGTCTGACATTCAGCTGCTAGATATCGGTGAAAATCAAAATGTTCATTGGAATTAGTGCAGAATTACTGTCTTGTTTGCTATATATGCTATAATGAAGTATGAGAAATCAAGTTTTTCTTTATACGTATGCTTTACTTGTGTTTTGGGCTGAAAATTTGCAAAGCAATAATAATAAGTCTTTTTGTAACTAGGCAAAGCACAGTAAGAATTAAAGTGTACTATTTTTCGTTACTAGCACCACCAAGCAGTAATGATTGTTATTAAATGATGATTGTTATTACACAGGTTACATCATCTGCCACTGGTTGGCAAACACCCACCAAGAATACTTATTAGTTCCACCAAGAATACTTATTAGGGAAATCATTTGCTTAAAAATATACTGAAGTGTACACTGTTAAATGTATATTAAATAAGTATATAAGTACATGTTTTTATTTGTAATTTCATAATTACTTAAATTCAAATATGTTTAAAGTGTACTGCCGAATGTACTGACAAGCATTTATGGTAAACTATAACATATTTTACATCTATACTATATGTCTATTGAAACCAACATGTCATGTATTTAAATATTTTTGCAATTACACATTACACATCATACTACTAAAAGCTATAACCACAAATAAGTAAATAATATAATGCATTAAAACTGTTGTTTTGGTTACTCATGAGATGATACAACACATAAGTTTTTTTTAATACATTATGCGTTCATTATAATGCCTTAAGAATACTCTTATGTATCTAATGTATTATAAATATGGCCTTCATAGAGAGTGTTACCTGATTGTAATAACAAATATTTATAATGGTGAAGTTGCAGTTGAATACATACAAAATATATTACGTTTAAAAGTACAATAAAAAAACTAAAATCAAAAACACTATAACACTACAATTAACTTTACTATGTGCTTAAACATACTTTACACATGTTCTTTACTATGTGTCAACAAATCAAAAATAAGTGTACTTGGTTACACTTTATAATAAATTTCATTAATACATCATTAACAAACATTATATAATGCTTAATGGATCATTAGTTAATATATATTCAAAGAGTTAGAAACGTGAGATAATGTGCTTGTTAATGTTTGCTAATAAACTTATTAAACATTAGATAATGTGAGTGGTGAGGCAATTAAAAACTTGTTTGCACCAAAATTACGATCTGTTATGTCTTTAGCAAGCATTAAGCTAAACTTCATCAGCCACCTTTTACACAGACCTTGTTAGAGCAGCTAAATGTCTAATGCCCATAAAGATACTTTAATAATCAGTAATTAGTAATGATTTATAAGCATTTACAAATGATGAATAAGCATTTAAATGTTCATTGCCCATAAAGATACTTTAATAATCAGTTATTAGTAATCATTTATAAAAAAATATTATAAAGTGTCACCAAGTACCCTTATTTTTTGATTTGTTTTGACACATAAGTAAAGAACTTGTTGTATAGGTTTAAGATGACTGCTCATGAAGATATTAATGATTAGTAAACATTTATAAACACTTGCAAATGATGAATAGTTTGCACTTTGGTTTGTGTTTTGCAATTTAGATTGGGTGATGATTAATAAATGATTGGTTAAGATGTGTAAATAGAGGTCTACACAACAAAAAAAGACCAACAAATGAACTGAAAGTTTACTGACATTTGTAAGCATTTCAATTTACATTAAATAATATTATGTTAATCAGTAAGGTAATGTTTAAAAAGTTCATTAGTAAACATTAACAATAATATTATCTCATATTTCTAGCTATGTGGATATAGATTAACTAATGATCTGTGAAGCATTATATAATGTTTGTTAATGATTTCTAAATAAATTTTATTATAAAGTGCTACCGTGTACTTGTTTAAAGCATACCAAATGTTTATGAAAACATAATTATTTAAAATATACTTTAAAGTAAAATTTTTAATTTGACATTATCACAATATACACTTTTTAAAAGTGTACTTAAGTGTGTTAAGAAACAGTCATTAAAGTGTACCTTCTTAAAGTGCATGTTTTAGGATTTAAATATAAGTGCACCATCAATACAATTAGGCACACTTCTTTTTCACAAGGACAAATGCAGAAGAGATATTCACAAACACAAACCAGCAATGGTTTCCAAACATTCTCCCTCATTTTGTTTCAAACCTGTAAGACTTTCTTTCACCAAAACCACCATTCTTCAAAATATCTTCTTCTTGTGTTCTGCAGAAGAAATGAGCCTAAGTCATACAGATTTAGAACGACATGAGGGTGAATAAATAATGACAAAATCCTCTTTTTCGGGTGAAGCTCAGTTGGCTCAATTTTCTAAGTTCCTGGTACTTTGGGGCACACTGGTCCTTTGCCGTTTTGAAAACTCTTATCAGAAGCAGGCAGGTCAAGCTGCCCCAGTGACAGAACAACCATTAGGGCCCTACAACATTGAAGAAGGATACTACCATCACCTCGGTTCCCTAGGGGCTGTAAATACTAGTGGAGCAGAGCAGACACACAGAGACAGCTCTGTCGTTCAATCCTTATGTTTGCACCTTCACTGTGCACCCTAATGTGATTCTAAACACATCTAAATGACATTTCCTCTCACTGAGATAGTGTCAATGGCTCTATTAGAAGTTGATAATGGCAGATATAAGTGCTGCAGGAGAGGATATGGAAGATCCATATCTTAAGTGGCTCTCTTTCTTTCATGTCTCACTCCATCACTGTAAGGTTCCTGAGCTCACTTTAACACTCTGGCAATGTGTCTAAGGTGATATGTGCCCCAAACAACCACAGTTTATATGTGCTCATTAACACATATAATTAGGCAAGTGAACATGTCTGATATGCCAAAGCATATCATGGAATATAGAAATATAATACCATGAGACATGGGGGCTAGAAGTAGTCGATTCTTATTTAACATTTCTATCTTGGTTATTTAATGCATTTTCTATGTTTTGTATTGGAAAAAATAGATATTCCGTTTTTGGATTATTACTGGTATGCTTATTAACATGCTTAATAGAGTTATCAGGAGTTGGCATGCTTTTCTAAGAAATGCCACAATAACACAGTACTTAGCCTCCAGTTCAGAACTCCTGCATAATATTAGTTTTTGGCCTCTAAAATATTGGAAGACAGTAAATAATAACAGTGTCTGAGCAGCAGTGATGTGTTACTGCTTATAGGACTTTCCATTTAGAAGATTGTTTTTGTTTAGTGTTTTCCAGCTCTGTGACACTGACATGGAATTCTGTTTTGGAGTCTTTAATTTTTATTTATTTTTTATTATTATTATTTTTTTTTTAGAGCAAAAGTCACCAATTCTTTTAAAACAGAACCATTCAATTATTTGCTGTAATAAATAGGCCTGGCAGTTTTGCTTAGCATAACAATATTTGCAGGCATGGGAATTTGCACGCTTCTGTGCTAAAGTTAACAATATGGAAATGTCTTTGAGCTTACCTGCCAGACTTCTCAGAAACACATTACTTGCAAATTGATAGCAGTGCTGAAAACAGCTGATTAGAAACAGATAGACTGCTGCTGGATCAAGCGTGATCCCCTAAAGACATTAGTTGTGCTCAAAATAGCTGTATGGTACATTTGCAGATGAATAACCTATGCATAAACCTAAACACTCTCATATCAGTGATCTTTCATTTATGACCTGAGCACTTTACATGCGTGTTACTTTGCATCCTTGTATGAAAACTAAATAGTGTAGCTTAGTAGTTGCACATCATCATCATTTTATGTAGTCATTCATTTAATTTGCTCATGGTTTGTTTATATCTTATGTGTATATTGGAGGTACATTGTATAATAATAATATTATTATTATTACTATTACTATAATATTATACAATGTAACTCCAATATATACATAAAATATAAACAAACCATGAGCAAATTTAATGACTGAATACATAAAAAAAGATGATCATGATGATGATGATTACCAATCATGGGGAAGTCGTGGCCTAATGGTTAGAGAGTTTGACTCCTAACCCTAAGTTTGTGTTGTTTCGAGTCTCGGGCCGGCAACACCATGACTGATGTACCCTTGAGCAAGGCACCGAACCCCCAACTGCTCTCCGGGCGCCGCAGCATAAATGGCCGCCCACTGCTCCGGTTGTGTGTTCACGGTGTGTGTGTGTGTGTGTTCACTGCTGTGTGTGTGCACTTTGGATGGGTTAAGTGCAGAGCACGAATTCTGAGTATGGGTCACCATACTTGGCCTATGTCACATCACGTTCTTTTTTTTTTTTTCAATAGTAATAATAATTATAATATACTGTATATTTCAACTTCATACTTTAAGAATGATTAAGCACAGTAGTTGCTTATATTTATGAGTGCTAATATGATTTGTTGTGTTAATAATAATAATAGTAATAATAAAGTAAAAAACACTATAAATATGTTGCTCATATTTACAGTATAGTGTTTTTACTGCTATTATTTTACTGTATTATACTGTGCATTATTTTATAACCTACTGTGTATTGTTGTTATTATTATTATTATCATCATTATTACTACAACTATTTTGAATTTATAATGATTTTTCCCCCAAATATTTATTCATTTAATAATAATAATAATAATAATAATAATAATAATAATAATAATAATAATAATAATAATAATAATAAATTGTTTATTTATTTATTTATTTTCTTTCTTAATATATAAGCTCTGTTGTATGGACTACAAACATGTTACCACTGCCCATGTTTTTTTTTTTTTTTTTGACAATGTCCACAGCATTCATTTAATGGACTACATATTATTATTAATTAAAACAAAGTTTTATAAAAGTTTTTATAAGAATAGGATTTTTTTTCTGCTTTCTTTGAAACATAATTTAGCTCCTCTCCATCTGCTCTTGTATTCAGATGTAAAACATGGCCACATCCCCAGATCCCCCTTGATTAAAAATCTACTGCTAAGCTCAAGTCTGTTTTGCAAGAGTCAAAAGATTTCCTTCACCCTGTTCTTAAGGGTGGGATTTGACTGAAACGGAAGCCTAATTAATGTGAACGACTGAAACAAACTGGCATATAGTGTGCGTCCCCAGCGGTGGAAGAGAGGTAAACATATAAGAGATTTCCAGATTTATCACATCTGCTGCCACGGATAATCACTTCTGAGGAGGTAAAGAAACACTCACAAGAATTGTATTTACACATCTACTTTCAATTTGGTATTCAGGTACCAGTTCACGAAGCTGGTGGAAATCCGGGAATGCAGCTCGGCTAGTTCGCATGCAGCCTGGGCTTCTCGTCCATGCAGCGTATCGACTGAACCGACAGGAAAAGAGAGAAAGAGAGAGAAAGGGAGGGCGAAAGCTGCTGAAAAATTCATGCCTCTGCCAGCTCTGTCTATTCGCTGCTCAGCAGGGGCCCGCCTTTGATACTTCACACTTGCGGGAAAAAAAAAATGCAAATGATTTTTTTTCGCTGCATAACACAGAGAGAATGTATCCCCAGTAAGTTATAGGAATATCCTGCCAAGACATAATGAAATTTAGCCACCGCTTGTGAGTTTTCATTTTTCCATTTCTCTGTAGGTGTGTGTGTGTGTGCGTGTGAATCGAACATTTTGCACCATTCTGAAATAGCCCTTACCATCTTTGGTTTTTGCCAAATTTGCAGATTGTACCACATACTACATACTACAGGACACACACTTTTCAATCTGGCTGAAATGTCCACATCAACAGTAGCCTGTGCTCTTTTTCATTTTTTGATTTTTAACAGCAAAATCGAAATGAAGTGAAATCAAGTGTAGCTTTTATCCATATACCAATTACAACTGGCAAGCATATTAAGGAGGTGCTTGAGTTTGTTGAGAAGAATGATGGGTAATATATGAAGGGTGGTAAATGTGGTCTTGTTGTGGGGAGCTGAAGGGGAAATATTGGCTTTGACAGGTAGCACAGCAGGGGGGCCGTCATACTAAGACTAGGATCTATTTTCTCACCCCGGCTCGGTTTCAGGAATGCTGATTAGATATGCTCTCTCTGTGTCAGGGAGTAATCCACCAATGCAACCACAGACCAGACCTGCTCCCAATCTACCACAACTACCTCCGCCATTTTTATACCTCACCCCGGTTTTGTGGAATCGTTGCTCGGATTGAATCACATCCGGCTTGATTATCGCTCTCTCGCGTTAATGTTTGGCAGCAAGACGGTCTTAAATAATTGCCGGTGTGAGTTGGTTTCATTTGTTGTAGTGTAGGAAGCTTGTTTGGGTTCAGGTAGGGAAGAAGATGCTGGGATGTGGGGTGGGGTGCAGCGGTGTCTGGAGTTTGTGTGTAATAATGTCTTCGCCTTTGTGGGTGCTCACATCAGCCAATTATGAGACGACATCTGGTTTAGCTGACAAGTGACTGCGGAGGAGAGCGGAAAGTATGTGATAGTGTTTGTGTGTGTATGTGTTTGTGTGTGTTGTTCTGGCAGGAGGGAGGCATTTAGGAGAACAGATTTGAGCTCTGAATGCTCAGCAGGGCAGGGGCTGGGCAAAGGGTGGTGTCACCAACATATATTTTTTAGTATATGAATCTATAATTAATAGGCACATTATAGAACAACCTGAGAAATATTAAGCACCTGTGTGTACAAAAATTTCTTTCAGAATGTTTCAGTGACATACTGTGAATAATATATAATGAATGCTGTCAATCAAAACTTTTGTTTTGCTGTTCATTCTGCAAACAGCTCCGATGTTTATTTAAAATTATAAATACATTTATGAAGCACCTTTTTCCCTCTATAAACACCGAAATTGTATTAAATTAAATCAAAAAGTTCCAATCAAATCAGTAAATTTATAATGGCTTTGAGATAAAACATTGGCATGTTATCAAAGATTGTAGTTTGGCAGAGTTTGGCCTGACAGACTGCGGTTTTCCAGCATGATTGTAACGTTCTGAGAAGGTCCCCAGTATAAATGAGGCAGCTGACATGGATTACCTGCAGCGATGTGGATCATACTGAGCTGGGTGAAATACATTAGCACTGTGAAATGGGCCCCAGCCGAGGGCCCTGACTTCTACACATGCACATCACTGACACTCAAATCAGAGAGATTCCCAAGAATGTTTTATTCATACCATGGAAAACATAAAATAAATAATAAATAAAACTTCATACATACAATGGCTCAATCTGTTTTATGATTTGTGTGAATTTGTTTTAGTAGGCATATCAAGGCTTCTTGTGTATGTATGCACATACAATGATTTGTGTGTGTGTGTGTGTGTGTGTGTGTATGTTCATTTAAAAAAAATAACTTTATTTATTATTATTTTTATGTAATTTTAATCATTTTTAATAATTAGTTATTTCCTTAAAAGGGGAGTCTGATTGTTTTTGGAATTTTATCTTAAAAAATAAAATCTATAAAAAATAAATAATGAAACAAAAATACATAGCTATTTAGTAGCTACAAATATTTTAGATGAACACACAAAACCTACATTCTGGCATTACAAACTTGGCATTCAATTTACAGATATTTAATAATGAGCTGTGTAACTTATATAATTCCTTGTAAATGCATAGACAAGATGTCAGGTAAAAATGTCAGGTGACCAGGAGTTAGTCATGGACTTATTATGGGTTATAACCACTTTGATTGAACTTTGTCTCAGATCACCTGTCTTCATGGTCAGTTTATGGTCAGAATTGATTTCTTCTTTCTTTTGCTCCTCATACAAATGGAAGCATTGATTATATCTGGCAGTTCCAAGGCTGAGCAGATGTAAACTGCATGGGCATATCGCAGTGTCTGTTCCCATGGTCCTCTGCTCCTCTTCGGACTCCGATTGAAATGTTTGCATGCATGTTGTTCTCATACGGAGGTGAGAGGATTTGCCTGTGTCTCTGAGTGGTTTGGTAAATCCGGCCAAGTCCTGGACACCAAAATAATTAATCCCTTCGGTGTCTGCTTCTCGTTCACCCTTTCAATGATTCTTCGAGCAGCTTACCACTGTGTCAGAGCCTGGGTGAAGAGGAAAGGAAATAAAACGCAGCAGGGAGATTCATCAGGGATGAGAATGTCTTAATGCAGACCAACCATCCCCCTCTTCCTTCAAACACACCTCCGTCTTGCTCTAGAGACCATGAAAGACCCTTCATTCATGATTTTAAAAAAGATAATTCAGTCTGTTTAATTTCCTATTTCGATTTTGCTTCAAGGATTTTATAGTGGCACGAAAACCATTTTCATGGCTGAAAAGCGCAGAAGGAGAGATCTGATTTTCATCTACCTCTAGGACTCCATCTTGAATGTGACCATCCTCAGGAGTCATCATTAGGTTTGAGGTAACGGAGAGACTGAGTGTTAAAGGACACTAAGCTGCTTTTACCCTATCAATTCTTGATTAAAAAGACTTTCTTTTCCTAAGACTCGTTTGAAAAAGTTCCACTTTAAAATTGTTTTAGCAACATGCTTGATACTGTTGTGACTGTTAGCAAAAGTTGCACAGAGTTAGCATTCTCATGTTTGACTGCAGCAGTGTCATGACTATCACAGCACCCTTTTAACCTTTGACACTTCTAGACCCTGGCTCAATGGCGATAGCATAAGCCCTTGGACTTGGAATTAATGGATAAATCTCAAAGTGAATTTATGTTGAAATGGACGATGTAGTAAGCTCCCATGATAGCTCACCATCACATAGGGTATCTGATTATTTTAAGCTTGTTTGAATGTGAGTCTAGTGTGTCATCATAATCAGATCTAGTATTCATTCATTCATTCCTTCATTCATCTATTTTTATCTTACTGAACATTTTTCTTTTTAAAAAAATGGTTTAAAAAAGATACTACTGTACATATAATACAAGATTTTTTTTTATTTTAAAATGACACAAAATACAAGTAAAAATCCTTTTTGCACATATTATTATTTTTATTATTATTTCCATATGATACAGTGTAGGAGTTGATAGAATATCCTGCCTACAAGCCTTTTCTGTTCATTTACGTGCATTTATGCTGAGAAACTCCCAGCACCTACTCATCTTTTTAAAGGCTAAGAGATCCTAATCTGATCTGGATCTTTTTAATACACAGAGACTCCACAGATCTGGTAATTAGAGAGTGTTGCATGGATTCAGCATCAGGGTTCAGTATTGACTACTGTACTTTCGTAATATAAACAAATCCCATGGGCTACGACAGTTCTGTTGATTTAAAGACTTATAACAGTCCTATTGACGGTCTTTGCTATTATCTCTGAAACAATCCCTGCATTATGAGGGTTATTTAGCAGTATACGGTCCCTTGAGCAAAAAATATTCATAGACAAAGCTGAAGACTTTCTGCTTAAAAATAAGAACGATTTGACTTCCAATAATAGAATTACTCAGAAGACATTTTTGTTGTTGTTGCTGTTGTTATCAACATACTGAATATTAACTTTGAACATGTACAAATATGGCAGGATATTAGTAAATAGACATTTAAATATGAATAGTAGATTAAAAAAAGGAAAACATCCCATGAATATTATTGTGTCTGCTTATTTATTTGCTATAATTTCCTCATTTGAATGATTAAGAAAAAATGCATATCCACATTTTTCCATACTGCACACAATACTTTTTTAAATTAGAGAGGGAAATATTTAATATATTCTGATAATGATAACCTGAAAAACATAAGAAGGATCAATTACTGATCTTTATATCAGTGCTTGCGCACATTCTGACTTTGCTATTAGCTACAATTAAAGTACAAAGCAAAAGTACATGACAGTAAATGACATTGAACTTTTGACCTTGCTATACACTCATGAGTCTGTCTCAGAATACAGTACATGAGATAAACACCAGTGTATATGCGTAGATTTGTCTAGAATTATGTCAGATGATTTAAGATTTTTTAATGTAATTGAAACAATTTCTGTAAATGTAATATAATGAAATAATAATAAAAAAAAAATTATAATGTAATTAAGTGAATAGGTAATGTTTATAATATATTCTATATGGTATTTATTCTATTATAGTTACAAAAAAATAGACCTTTAATTTAATTTCTGTTAAACTATTAAATAAAATTCATGCATCTTAAACATGACTGCTTCCAAAGCATTATACCATCGTGAATCTTGCAGCACATCTCCTCTTAAAATGACTTAATTACATTTTGTGGAACTGAGGGTCCCGGGTCATGCTCCCTCATAAGGTTTTTTATTTATTTATTTTTGCTTCTATGTTTACTTTTGTAAAGTGGTCATTTGTGCTATCACCCACACAAGCAAAGTTAATTAATAACAATTGCAATAAAGTAATAGCCTAGTTAACAAATACTTGTCTACATACTGTATAATGTATTTTATATTATTTATGCACTTGTAACTGACAGAATGCTCTAATTCAACATGCCATGGAAAGTCAATCTAACTTAACATTTTCTTATTTGATATTGTTTGTTTCTAAGTCCTAACAGTTCATCAGGTTTGTGATGATTTAATCTGCGCCATCTATTGTGATATCTGAAGGCCAGGTTTTTCCTTCACTCATCATTAAAACCCATTTTACACATGGCCCCTGATTTTGTGCTTACTCTTATGAAAATGTACCATTGTTCTTTGTAACATTTGTTTTATTAAGGCTAGCCTATTAATCATTACCAGGCCATCACTGACTTGTTTTTTTATTAATATATCATAAAGACATATAATTATTAATAAGGATACCTCCCCCCATCCATCCTCTTGTAGTATTCTACCCCATGATTATTACAGACTGTATTAGTCGGGTAGAGCAACACAGCTGGGCAAGATGCTTTCCATGGCATTTTCAGGTTTGTTTAGTCATAAATAAAAAATCAGACCAACAAAGTGAAAGCAAACCTTTGATGTAGAGAGCTGGCAGAAAGGATGGGGTGTACCAACCATCAAATAATAGTTTCATGTAGACTGTGTTATAGCCTACATTCATAACAAAAAAATTGTATGAGGTTGTTCCCCTCATTAATAATTAATCATTAATCCCCTTGTTAATAATTAATAATAACGTTATGTAATAGCTGTCTAAATGTTGCTATTAAAATAATAATAATAATAATATTTAATAATACTATTTTACTATTCCAATAGTAAAATCGACAATATAGTGTGTGAAATCAAGATGTCATTAATAAAACAATTAACAGTCTTGACACATTTTTGAATTACTCAACATTTTGTTAGTATTTTCTACAAAATACTGTAGTCCTACAGTAAAATGCTGGCCTTAGAGACTCTTAATTCAGCTAATTCAGTTACAGAAGAACCTTTCAGGACCATAGTTTGATAACTTCTATGGATTTGCTGCCCTCTTGTGACATACTGGAATTATTACAGGAAAAAAGGTAATAAAAAAAAAGACTGTTCAGTTGTCTTAATTGTGCTCAGATTTGAAAGTTATAAGCACAGACGACCATATGATGATGATGATCATATGATGTCAGGTTAAATGAATTTCCCAAACTGGTTAGCAAAATCGTTTTAAGTTGGCTCGCGATTTATTCTGAATCTAATCGGGCAGCTAGAACATTTTGTTAAATAAAAATGCGTGGTAGCTTTAGAGCACAACAAGCATAAATAGCACTTGTTTGAGTGAATATGTTATTTAACAAACAAACAAACAAACAAACAAACAAACAAACAGCATAGGCCTACATAAAAAATAAAATAAAAAATAAAATAATAAGTGTAGTTTGCATACGATGAAGAAGGTAACAATTTATAACGGCATTCTGCATGTAAACATTAAGCATTTTCATCCACTGCCTCATCTGGTCTAGTCTTGTTTTACAAGTCTTTTTTTACCGGATCATTGCGAGTCTTATCCAAGAGACGCTTATTGGTTCTCTTAAATGAGTCAGTGAAGTGATGCTTGAGAGCAGTTCGAACCGCTGCAGTCCAATAAATGAACGAATTATTCAGATTGATTCTTGAACCGGTTCAGCAAATTCATTAAAAAGATCCGTTTCAATAGAACGATTCTCTCACGAATCGGACATCCCTTTTATGGTCTAAGCTTTCACCATAGTAGCTTTCCTTTACCTTAGGAGCAGGGAACACTTCTTGGTTTATTCTGGGAGTTTTTTTAGAATTCAGTTAGAATGGAGAACGACTCCGAGTCCCGCATCGACAGCAGCAGCACTACTGACAGAACCAGTAAAAGCTCAAATATAGAGAGTTTAGGTTTGTCACACTCCAAGTTGGCTTATGATGGGAACTTTATTCGTTCTGCTTCTGGTGTATTTATGGCTGGAGAAATCGTAAGTAAGCAGTGGATCTAAACTTACTAAAAATCCTAATAGCTTACTTTTAAGTCAAGTAATAAAACATGGATTACAGTATGAATTAGAATGAAAGAAAACTAATCTAGATTGTTGGAGGTAGTATCTCCCATTAGAAATGGATACTTTTTGCACAATTTTTTTTTCCACTTTCCATTTCCTAGAGGAGGATGTCATGCTGCATCTCTTGATATTGTAAAAGTGAAACTGGTTTGGATTGTTTTTATTTTAATCTGCACCGTTCATCATGAAAGAAACATTATTTTTATTTATTTTTTATAAATATACTTTTTAGATTCAAAGTACACTTGCATTTAGTACAATTAAGCACACTTCTTTTTCACTAGGGATTGCTTGCAACCAGTATATGATAGGAATAACAAAATGTAAGATTATTTTTTTTGTTCATAAAGATAATTACTCAAAAAGGAAAGAGAGGAAGAGGACCAACCGACACAGTGTGGAAACAAACTCTTCCTTTTGGCTTATATTGCTCTTCTTGCTTCCATCTAAACATTCCCTTTCCTGGTGTAATTTACAGCCAACTCTGTCTTCCAAACCCAAAATAATTTTTCCTGTAATATCAAGAACACAGTGAGAAATTCTTTGCTGTTTATAACAGGAAGGGAGGGCGTGAAGTCTCTGGAGCATAATTTAGTGTTAAAAAGGAATTGTGGCTATAGGCCCACTTACAGTGCATTCAAGTTTTATCAGTTTATGCATTTCCTGGGATTCAAACCTATAACACTGGCTTTGCTAGTGTCATGCTGTACTTTTTGAGCTACAGAAATGCTCTCACGTCATGCCCATTATCTGCTTTCTTATAGCTGGTTTTAGATCAGTTTCATGGTGTTTAACAAGTGCTGTTTTAATCCGTTGAGTGTCTGTGCTCCATCTTTAACCTCAGGTGTTTGGGCTTCTGGTGTGGACTCTGATTGGTGGGACGGAGTACCTCCATGTTCTTCCACTGGGATGGGTAATGTTTGTGTCAGTCTTTTACTGGGTTCTTACTGTTATTCTCTTCCTCTTATACCTGACTATGGCCCACAAAAGGGTTCCCCAGATCCCATGGAATATTTTGGTGAGTAAATAAAAAAAAAAAACATTTAAACTTATCTAAATCAAACTACACAAATGATTGTGTTTTTCACCAAACTTTTATTAAACCGAAGGCTTCTTAATTCACAGGGAATATGTTTTAATGGCAGTGCCTCTGTATTGTACCTGACAGCAGCTGTGATTTGTGCCGTATCTTTGAATGTGGCCATTAGGGGGCGCTACTACTTCATCAGCTGGGTGGCATCAACGGTATGAAAAGCAACTTCCCTGATTTGTTTAGCAATACTATTGTTTTCTTATAGCCTAGCACCTGTGGAGCAATGTCTTTCCTTCCACAACTGATTATTTTCCTGGACTGAAATAATGAGTTGACATTAGAGTCATTCTATAATTAGGGGTACATGTCATGTCCATGGACTCTATTATCAATTTTACAAATTTTTCATTAACTTTTCACTTCAAACAATGATCACTTTTATATCAGGGGACATTTCTAATTAATTTAAAAAAAAAAAAAAAAAAAAAAAAAAAAACAGATATCTTTTATCTTGCAAAAATGGCATATTCTATACTGGAATTTGCTGTTTTTGTGCTGTCCGATTTGGTAAATGTAAGGTTTTTACATTCAAGCATTTAGCAGATGCTTTTATCCAAAGCAACTTACAGTGCATTCAGGCTAACATTTTTTTACCTAACATGTGTTTCCGGGGAACTGAACCCACAACCTTTTGCGTTGCTAACACAATGCTCTACCACTGAGCCACAGGAACACTCTAAAAGGCGTGTTTCTGTATATATTTCCTATAAATATGTGTCCAAAATAATCATTAAATTATGAGAAAGGTGTTTTAAAAATATTTTGCTCATGCATCTACATTAAATCATCCATTTTGTGTATGTCCGAGAAATCAGTGTCAACTGTGTTACTCCCTGTTAAACCCCTGTAAATCAGCAATGGTTTGTTCCAAAGTCACATGTCCAACATCAAGTGATGTATTTTTCCTTTTTTGGAGGGAAATTTGAAGACAGTGTGGAAAGTCATAACTTCTCCTCTTCAATATTTTATCTAGATTATTGTCTACACATAGAGTAGATTAATTGACCGTCACCTGTGTTATCAGCATGTTCTGGTGAACTTGTGTCACATGTTATATTTATAATTATGTAGAGAAAGAATATAAAAACAAAAGTTTATCATGGTCAAGTACTAACTATTCCAAGGTCAGCAGTTTGCACAAGGCCCTAAAATGGCTGAAATGTCAACTGTGTTACCCATCAGCTGTAACACAGTTGACAATGATTAACACGGTTGACAATGTTGGCAATTCAGTGTCAATTTATGCTCCCACTGAGTGTTGTTGATAAAAATAAATATTCACAAACTATTGTCATTACACAGAAATTACATAGGAATTGCCTAAAACCATGGAAAACAATGGATAAATGTAACTGATCTAATCACGGCCACACTTTCTATTAACTCTGTATCCATAATATTATATACAAATTATATTCACATTTGTCTAGGGTTAAAAAGCATTCAGAATACCTCATGATTGACATAAACCTATATAATATTATAGATTTGGCATTTATCTATTTCTGCTTAGTCATATTATGTTATTGTATGAGTCCTTACAGCTTGAAGCGTCATGATGCATTATAAAACTTCATTTACCTTTTAACTTCATTTTACTTATATATAATATAATATATATTTATTAACATTATAATATATATTATTATAATGTGTGTGTGTGTGTGTTTAAAATGCTTTATGGATACTAAGTTCATTCTTACCTGTCAACTGTGTTACTTTGTCAACTGTGTTATGTGTGGTTTTTATGTTATAAATCTTTTAAATGTGAACTAATCCATCAGAAAAAAAGATGGGGATATCTCTGGAGATGGATGACTTTGGTAAAACACTTAATTCAGCATACTGTGGATTTATAGTTAGAGAAAAGTATCATCCTTCATGATAGCATCCCACGGTACGCCCATTATGCAGCCCCAAATGCATATTTTCAAATCATTTAGACAGATAACCTCAAAAACTCTGGTGAATAGACTCAAAAACTTTCAAACAAATGTGTAATCAAACATGTGGGACTTCATTCATGTTTAATTTGACACACCATTTATCCATAACATTTAAAATATTGAATAGTTTGTTAATTTTTGTTTTTTTATTTAAATATTTATTAGAGCTTAAGCTTGCCAAACAATTAATTTAGCACATTAAGGGTGTATGTTGTTATATTATTCTAATTTATTTATCAAAAAAGAATACTGATTTTCTGACTTTTTGGCTGACATGAAATGTACCCCTAAATATAGAATGACTCATTAAGTAATCTGACATTGGTACTGCATTTTGTATATGTATGTGTCATGCAATTACATGAAGAACTTGTAACAGTAGCCTATAATATAATTTGAATGACAAATTCCTGTTCTCTTTCTTTTCAGATATTTGCCTCACTGGCTATGGTGTGTTATGCAGGAAATACAACTGTGTATTTCAAAACCTGGAGATCAAAATGTGAAGATATATAAGCAAATGTTTTTAGTTTGTTTGTTTGTCTGTTTGTTTTTATTATCCCTGGGGGGGGGGTCATTTATGCAAATTTTTTTTTTTTTCAAAAAAGAAGACTTTTATTGTGTTAAAATGTATGTAGCTTTGTTACTATAAATAAAACTTTAACTGTACACTACTGAATATTTCTCAGTTGAATTTACATCATGAATTAATGGGTAAAGTCATAAAAATCCATGTTTAATCCTAACACTGTAAGCCCACTATAATGATTTATATTTACTGCTGTTAGATTCAATTTGATGGGAGGTTTTAGGATTTTGCATTAAAGGGGACCTATCATGCTAAATTCACTTTTATATGGTATTTGTGCACACATCCATCACTTAATGGTAAAATTTCACCAACTACTTTTTTTATTTCCCATAAATCATAAACAGTGTCTCAAAACGAATGCTGTTTTTTGTGATGTCACAAAAGGATTCAATCAGTTGTAGTTGTTGTGTTTCTGCTCATCTCTTCTCTTCTCTTTTTTGGGCATGAATGTCTCAGGTGTGATCTTTAATTATTTATTTATTTATTTTTAATAAATGTATTAACACTATCTTCACTTAAGTAAAAACAATCAATTTATGCATTTCTTTTGTATGCGGGTTTTTTATTTTTATTTATTTATTTTTATTTTTTACTTATTTACCTCTAAAATGACAGAATTACTCCATTGACTTTCATGTAAAATATCCTCTTTTTTTTTACTCTTTTTTTTTTCTTCAGTAAAAATATTCATTCCAGTAAGCTGAAACAGCCAAAACTTCGAAATTACTTTATATACTTTGGCGTCATCAGATGAAATATCTTGATATAAAAATAGCAATTACATGAAATATCTATGGCCACTATGACTGCTGTAGGCCTACTCACTGGCTGCATAGGCTGAAATCTAAATCAGTGTTTTAACAAACGGAACTTCTTAAGCTTGAGATTTATCACAAATTAAATTTTTTAATAACCATTTTTGTTGGGTGAAATGATACAAATATGCCAAAATATGCTTACAGACAAATCTGACCATTCTATAAGGAAAATACAAAGTAAAAGACAGAGTAATCATTTATTTCTAACAAAAAAAACTTCAAATTTCATTAGCTCAAAAAAGTAATATGTACCAAATGGTACCAAATTGATAATAAACAATAAACCTGGTAGCATGTTCCAGACAGACATTTGACTTTGACTAGGATAAAACTTTGAACTATGTGTGTGTGTGTGTGTGTGTGTGTGTGTGTTTTGCACAGCAGCTGAGCACATTTAAAAAAAATAAATAAATAAGTAAAAAAAATGCTAATTTATTGGATTATTAAATTCTTTCTTTGTATATGTGTGTGACAGTTTTTTATTTGACAAAATTAAATAAAATAAAAAAAGAAGAAGAAAAAAGTAAGAAAATCTATTATAGGTTAATTCAATGCTTTGTTTATGGATGTGTGTGTTCCACTCCTATTTGTTTGAGTGTGAGAGTGAGTGTGGGCCACATGGGGAATGTTATCTATAGGCTCACCACCTAATTCAATGTATGTATGATCTACATTGTGTTGGATTTATTGATTTTTATTGGATGAAAACAACAACAACAACAACAAAAAAACTAGTTCCTAATTTTTTATGTTTTATTTCATATTTCATATTTTAATCTTTATAAACTTTATGCTTATTCATGCATTTTAATGGGTCTGTTTTATCTTTGTTTTAATTCTGTTATTTTTATTAATTGCTATATCATTTTGGTTCCTTCATGTCTGTAAAGCACTTTGAATTGCATTAACTTGTTTAAAAAAGTGCATATAAATATATATATATATATATATATATATATATATATATATATATATATATATATATATATATATATATATATATATATATATATATATATATATATATATATATATATTGCCCAAATTTGTCCCCAAGGCCTATTTAAGGTTCGACCTTATATTACATCACATTACATATTATATGATATGTAATATAATGTAATATAAATAGTAAAACTACTGTAAAATTTAAAGATTTTTTTTACAGTGTATGTATGGCAAGCCATTTTAACATTTAATCTTTAAAGGGGAGGTTTAACGCTATTTCATGCATTCTGACTTATTTACACTGTTACAGAGTTGAATTCTCTTGCTAAACATGGCCAAAGTTTAAAAAAAAAAGAAAGAGTTGGACTTATGACGTATGAGTATATCTGTGCCAAATACATTCCTTCAGGTTTTGTTTAAATTTCGTAAAGTTTTTTTTTTTTTTTTTTTTTTTTTTTTTTCTTCAGAGAATGGCCCTGTATGACATCATAAAGGGTGGAATTCCTTGTATGGGCACTTCTCCCGGAAGAGCGTGCACACACATCAATCAGGGGTGCGTTTCCCAAAACCATAGTTGCTAACCTGTTAGCAACTTAGTTGGTTGGCAGTGGGAAATTGCAACTATGGTTTTGGGTTTTGGGAAATGGAGCGAGGGGAGGAGAGTGAGAGTATGCGTGTCTTCGTTCTTGTTTTGGGTTTTTTAGGTATTAGGTGGACATGACTTGCTTGAGAAGGATTTGTCATCTGTTTTTAATAATAATAAAAAAGAGAAGGATTTGTCATTTTGTTTTTAGACCACAAAATCAACAATGTCACCAAAAAAGTGTGTTTTTGGTTATGATGGAAAATTTGTTTCTTCGGGGCAGCAATGGAGTAGTGCAAGTGTGTTTGTTTGTTCCTGTCATTTCAGTGATTAATGTTTTATAAACAAATAAAATTTAAGTCAATAAAGTGTTTGTTCCTGTTTTATTTATGTCGATGTCACAGCTTGCAAGACAATCACTACGCAAAAGTTTTGTGTGTTTGTGACTCTTTAGCACTGCCCATGGCATGCCTCCAGGAGCTCGACTGTTTTCGGTGAGAAGCGTAAAGCTGTATCTGTTTTTTATAAATCTGATAAGACTAAAGACTCTTCGGAGATATGAAGGATGCAATATTACTCTATATGTCCTCAAGATTACATGAGATTGGCAGAAACTGTATTATGTCCCCTTTAATATGTACTAGTTTCTAGTTTCATACTACTAGTATCTTTTCCATTATGTACTAGTAATTATTCATTAGCTTATTCTTTAGCATCCTCAAATAGCGGTTCTGGCCCTTGGTAGAAACTGTGTTCCGGGGGCACCTAGATAGGACCGAAAAGTCACTTTAGCATTACTGATTAAACGGGCATGGGCTCTATTCTATAACTATTCTATTGTTACTAGTAGCACATTTAAATTTTTTGCCATTGATGTCTATGGGGATCTGTCATTCAGATATCAGTCAATTAATTTCTGACTAGTATGTATTTCATTTGTGATTAACACATATTTTCTTTATATACTAGTAGTTATTCATTAGGTACTAGTACTTAGGTTTTACATACTAGTAGCTATTAGTACTTATTCTTCAGATACTAGAATGCTTTAGGGGTTCCGTTAAAACTTAAACCTGTAGTCCAGACAAAGAAACACAGACAACAGAACAAAGAAAGAGCTGAATGGAGACATCAGATATTAAGGTTGTCCATTAGTACATGTATCTAATCAGGGCCACTGCTGGCCAAATGGATGCCCTAAGCAGAATTGTACTGCTGTCCACACCCAGCACACAAACACACTGGACTTACATGTTTGTCACTTCAGCTATTATTTTGTGCAAATTCAATTATTATTTTACATATTAACATTTTGCAGATTATGCGAGGTAAACTTATGATGTCACTTTGACAGGTTTCTTGGAAATCAACAAAGAGTGCAATATGTCGAGAAAATATCTTAGAGTGGAACATAACTGAGCAAATCTGAGCAAAACTATTCAATATTCCACTAGAAATACTACATAATTTTTCAAAAGTTTTATTTTATTTATATTTTAATCATTTTTCATGGCATGGAAATAACAATTAGAAAATTCCCTGATATTTCCAGGTTTTCCATGAGCATGTATCACTACATCAATGGTATGAGTGCTTTGACTAGTGACTAGAGCACAATTATGAGACAGCTGTCATTTGCGCATGTGACAATCAGTTGCCATTCTGAGATCAAAATTTCAAGCACGAGGTGTTTCAGAAGCCTCAGAAAACTGGTCAGAAAAAGTGTCAGTGAGCGATAGAGGACAGAGTGCAGGTGCAATCCAGTAAAATTATGCACAAAACATCAAATCATCATTATGCACATCATCATTTCAAACTAATTTGTAAGTATAAAGCAACTCTCTTTTTTTGCCACCAATACAAATATGTGTGTGCTTTGTACATGTTTTGTTTGCTTTGTAACTTTGGAATGTAACTCAAAGAAAAAAAAATAAAAAAACTTCTATTCCAGAAAATACAGTAAGTAAAAGCATTTACTGTTACATTATTTATGTATAACGATTGGTACGATAGAGTAACAAAATGAACAGTGAAATTAACAGAAGCTCGTACAATGCATTTTAACAGGCATAATTAAGTCTGAGAATAAATGAAGGACATACTGTACATATTCTAAATTAAATAAGCGAACAAACATCATACATATTCTTATTCATATTTTTAGAATATCCATAAATAACCAAAATTTAAAGTACTTATATTAGACTTAATCTGGAAAAAGTGGTATCGGTACATTCCTAAAAATAAGTACTAGTAGCATGAACATAGGTACTAGTACGTTTTAAGGATTAAATGTTAAACAGTTTGCCTTAAACATCCAAGCTATATAAGAAGAAGAAGAAGAAGAAATTATTCTCTTTAATTTTCGTAATCCATTGGCTGGTGTACTTGCTTTATTAAAGCATTAATCTCATAAAATTGACATTTTTTTTCTGAAAGCAATGGTTAAACTTTGTTAAAAATGGCTAAAAAGTTGTTAAAAAAGTGCTTAATAAGTAAATAAATCTTAATGTTTAAAGATAAATACTGACCAGGGTAGATACTGAGTAAGACAATTTGGTAAAACCTTACATCAGGGTTATCACAGTTTCATTATCATAGTTTTATCACTTGAAAAAAAAAAAGTTAACCCTCTGGAGTCGATTAACGCGTAACGCGTTTTTGGGGTATTTTCTCCTGATAACCCCGAAAAGAACTTAAATTACACTTTCAGTTTTTGATCGTACAGATAAGTGCAATACATCAATCGAATCTGTAAAGGGTCTACTTTTTTTTTGTATACAGACATAATAACAACAAAACTTTGTGCACTTATAAAATAAAGATAAAAAACAAGGAGTGCTGTCTGCAGCCTTTGTCTGCGCTGATCTTCAGATACAAATGCGTCATTAAAATGAACTGTAACTCAGTTGAATACTCAACGAAGAGACATGAGAGAGATATCTATAGAAACCTGACATGTCTACTTTTAAACTAAACAAGTGCTGCTGAAAAACAAATATTCTGTGATAAAGTAATCCATTATGAAAACAACGCGATGTCCGTTTTTCACGTCTCACTTCATTATCTTCTAATGCGACCACGCCCCCCGCGCCGAGCGCGCTTTTGAGATTCAAATGTTTCACTGAAGCGCGCGGCTTTTTGAATACGCCCACAACAACAGAAGACAACGCAGCGAGACTGTTCTTCAAGTTTTTTATTATTTTACTGTTTGCTTCGCGATGGGAGGAATAAGACATAATTCACCCCAAAAAGATGTGATGTGGTTGAGGATTTGAGATTTGGATTTCCTCAGAAAAAAGAATGAAGCACTTTATTCAGCAGAGATCATAAACATGAGTAAGTCTCTTTTTATTGATTTATATACTTGTACTAGTTTTCACATAACGTGTAAACATTTTACTAGTTAGACTTTTTTCCAAATACTTTTTCCAAACTATAATTCCTGACTAAATGTATAATCAAGTGAAATATTTATGAAGTTTCAATAAACAATATACACTACTATACCATTCAAAAGGTTGATGTAAAAATATAAATGTACCAATAAATGTAACTGTAACAAATGTAACAATCATTGCTGTTCTTTCAATTTATCCCCCCTAAAAAACCTAAAAAAAAATATTCTCAGCTCTTTTCAACATTAATAATAATAATAATTAATAATAATAATAATAATATAATAATAATGATAATAATAACAATAAATGTTTTTTTTGTAGAAAAATAAGAGTGTTAAAAGGATTTCTGAAGGATTGTGTGACTGGAGTAATGATGCAAAAAATTCAGTTTTGAAAGTCAGCTTTGATTGTTCCTAAATAAACTGTTTAACTGCACTCACAAGTGAATATTAAATTATGTTGTGGGATAATTAAATATATTCTAAATCACATACAAACATAAAATTATATAGATTTATTTTGTCCTCACATTCTTTCTTGTAACCTCATCCCTCTCAGTGACACAGCTGACTGAATGGCTCATTATGCAGCTCATTATGCAGGCCTTTGTCTTCTCAGGTGTGAATTCATGATAGTTGACGCCTACTCGCATATGACTTTTACCAACAAAAAGTGTCTTAGAAAATTTAAATCAATATATTGTTTTCTGTAAGTGAGTAAACAAGATGATTTTCACATCATTTAGAAAAAAAAATTCTAGGCTACAAGCTCCAGTTCTCAAAATATTTGGGAACCATTTTTCTGTATGTGTTTTAGTGCCTTATTCAAGTGATTTAACATTTTTAGTTTTTTACTAACCACGCATAACATTTTTTTTCTCAAAAACACAATCATGTACATACATGCTGCTCACATATTATTATAGCCTAGTTTGTGCTGATTACAGTGAGATTAGACTTCAGCCATTTAGATATTTATAAGAAACTGAAAAAAGCACAAATGTCAGGGCATGACAAAACTTCTCCAGGCCCCAAAAATACCCTTAGACTCCAGAGGGTTAACTGAAAAAAAATTGTTTTGTTTTACTGTAGCTAGTTGACAAGGCAACATTTCCCATTTTCATTTAGTTTTGAAAATCTGCTAAGGGACCCTGAAATGCTAGATCCAACCCTGGATTGTATAGTCATAATTTTCATTATTATATAATTTAATATGGAAAATAAATCACATAAAATGAAAAAGGAAATGAAGTAAAGAAAAAAATAATTTCAGAATATGTAATGGGGGGGGGGGGGGGGGGGTCACGTGACCCTTCGGCAGCAATGCATGCATAGTCCTTCGCTCTGCTCACTTTGTCAGAAATTGTATACATCCTGTCAGTAAATTTTGAACCACTCTTTACCTATCCCACTATGAGTATTCCAGCAGTAAAGGACATTCGGAAAAGAGAGATTGAACAATCACCAATAAAGAAAAAATTAAAAGATTCCACCATCTCCAGAGAGAATCTCAACGCTGCTATAGCTAACGGTATCAAGCTAGCACTCAAAGACCAACAAAGTACACTCGATTCGGTTGTAGCTTTAATCTAGTCTTGAAGAAGATGACAGCACTTGGTCTCCAGCCCTTCCTCACATATCTGGTGGTAATTAAACTACGGCAGGATTTCGACTCTCCTCAAAAGGCGGAGGATTTTGTTACTTCACTGTCACAGAAGAAGTATTCTGCAGCAGGAAGGCAATGGCTACCGTCCCCATCCTTTCAGCTCAACAAGATGAGGTCTGTGGTGATCCTAAGTGCCCTGAAGAGGACAATAACAAGGTGGCCATGGACACTTATTCATTTCTTTTTGGAATCTTGCCCCTGTTCTGTTTGATTTAATACGAGGACTGACCACACACACCAATCTTCACTGTCCAGAGATGTTAAACTTCACGTTACATGAAGGTCAACCAGCTGACCTAACAGATGACAACATAAAGATGTCAAAGGAGGCAACACTGAAGATCTCCTTGCCATGCCTTAATGTAAAATACAAGTCCCAGATAGCCATGGCAAACCAATTACTGGCTCGGCAGAGCAGACGAATGTGATGCTCTCTGCAAGAATGGTCTTAGAAAAATAACTACTTTTTAAATATGACCCCTTCATCAACCAATGTCTTCCTCATGAGAAGTATCATACACAACAGTCAGAAGAGTTTGAGAAGACTGGAGACCTTCAAAAGAGTCTTTGGAACAGACGTGCTGAACATCAACCACCAGGCTGTTTTTGGTAATAATTGGTTCTAAATATTATTTGTACAGATGTCGTTATTGTCACGCCCCTGGACTCTTTAAGTTCTGTTTTCCCTCCATGTGTTCCATGTCCCATGTCAATTGTTTCATTCCTAGCACTTGTGTTGTCCCAATCATCCACTGTTTATAAGCCCATGTCCTTTCAGTTCAGTTTTGCCCTGTGTTGGATTAATAAAGACTCTTTCGAGTATCTAAGGCTCCGTGTTCCTTCCGGCAGGGTAGTTTGACAGAAGACCCGACCTATATACAGTAAATTGCGTGTCTCCCCTCCATTTTGTTTCTGCATTTTTCTATCAGTGTTTTTCTTTCCGTTGTGTATGGATCCCCTTCTTCGCCCCGAGTACCTCCTCCTACTGCTGGAGCAGGGGAGCAGATCTCTCGGAGATCACACAAGACTGTTCACGCTCGTAGCTCACACCACCAGCTATCCGGACAACACGCTCTGTGCTTTCTACGAGGCAAGCCTTAACATCTCATGCAGAGCGCTGTGGTCCAAGGAATGTCCCCGAGAGGATTTCACCACTTTTGTGGA
Organism: Cyprinus carpio; assembly: GCF_018340385.1. Taxonomy (NCBI): domain Eukaryota; kingdom Metazoa; phylum Chordata; class Actinopteri; order Cypriniformes; family Cyprinidae; genus Cyprinus; species Cyprinus carpio. The sequence continues at coordinate 2,300,472 of NC_056587.1, forward strand.
GTGGATTCTGGTGAGAAACAGATCGCCACACACCATCTGCCCCGTGGATGATCTTGTCAGAACCACTCCTGACCCAGAGCCCAGCCCACGATCTCCCCGATGTGCGGAGTGGATGCCCGAGCCCTCTGCTGATGGAGAGCCAGAGTCCACCGCGACCGACGAGCCATCACTACATAAAGTGACAGAGCTGAAGATCGCTGTGGAGCCAGACGCCGTGATGTCAGTCCAGGTGTGTGATCCAGCAACACCACCTGCCTTGAGGGAGAAAGCGACAGACGGTGTGAGTGTGGAGAGGTGCTCCGCCCCCTGCACCACGGCTGAGAGTGAGTGGACTATGAAATGCCAAAAGGGCTAAAATAAGTAGGAGGATCTCATAGACTGGGAATCGGAAATGGAAATTGAACTGCCCCCTCTCTCCGTCATCTCCGCTGGTCCTGTCCAGCCCTGAGGGGGCTTCCGATCCTCCAGTGCCCACTCCTAGAAGGTGTCCTCCAGTGTCTGCTCCAAGAAAGTGTCCTCCAGTGCCCGCTCCTCGAAAATGGCCACCCTCCCACCTGCTCCTGCCTCCTCCACCCTTGTCGTCTGGCAGCCCCTCTGCTCACCCTCAGCCCACCATCTATGTGGTGTGAGCCCCGCGAGACTGCCATCTTCCAGCATCACAATGGTCGGAGTCTCCCTCACCTCCAGCCTCCGAGGCCTGGACTCTGCCTCAGCCCATTGACCTGTCAGCTACACCATGGCTCCTAGCTCCCTCCTCTCTGTTGTGGTCCGGCAGGCCACAAGCTTCGCCTGGCTCCCTCATCCCTCCGGCTCTGCCTTGGTCTTGGTTGATGCCAGGCTCCTTCATCCCCTCGGCTCCACCTCAGTCCTCTGTCACTCCGGCTCTACTGCAGCCTCCTGGATCGACATCTCCGCATCGGTCGCCGGTGCCATCGTTTCCACCTAGGACCTCAAGATCCTCCCCGTCACCCTGGCTCTTTGCCTCTCCGTCTCCACCTCGGGCTCCTCCTCCACCTTCTCTGCTGCCGTTGGTCGGCCCCCTGGAGTTGGCGGCCATTCCTCCTCCATGCCTCCTCCCACCGTCGGCTCCACCTTGGGCCACTGTTATGCCACTGCTGGGCTCCTCCTGTCTCCTCCCTGGCTTCTCCCTCCGTTATCTCCTCCATGGTCTCTGTCTGCCGGCCCCCTCCCGGGGAGCCATCCTTCACCGGAACCTCCTCCCAAGTTCCCACCCATTTCCCCCCCTCTGTTGTTCCATGGTGTGAGGTTGCACCTTCCGGGAGGGGGGAGTAATGTCATGCCCCTGGACTCTTTATGTTGTGTTTTCCCTCCATGTGTTCCATGTCCTAGCACCTGTGTTGTCCCAATCATCCACTGTTTATAAGCCCATGTCCTTTCTGTTCAGTTTTGTCGGATCTTCCAGTTACGTACGTGTGTCTTCCTCCTGTTCTCCATGTTGGATTTACCCTTGTGTTGGATTAATAAAGGTTCTTTCGATTATCTACGGCTCCGTGTTCCTTCCGGCAGCGTAGTGTGACAGTCATGTACTAATAATTTGTGTTCATCCAATTAAGCTACTTCAGAGATTTCAGAAATCTCCACTAAATCTAGTGACACAGATGTTCACCAAGTGACCAGTAATTAATACAGAGGATCAAGCCACTTTATGGCATGTAGATGTGCGGTTGCATTGTTCCAGAATTCTGACTTGTTTCAATTAAGAGTTAGTGGTTAATTGTCATATTAATGGTTTGCTCTTGAAAATGATGGGCATACTGTGAATATGACAACTTGTTTGATAAGTAAAAGTTTGGTCTTAATAGATTAAACCAGCAAAGCCAAATCATGGCTCTTTGTGGATGAGGACGTCCATGTTCTGTGGGTAAAAGTAGACTCAAATGGGTGTGAGCAGAAGAGGAAAAATGCTGGTTTAATTTAAGGCCATATGCTGTTATACTGTTACATAAACTTCATAACATAGGACTCCCCATGGTTCTTTATGTTAATTTATGTCTTTTTCACAAATCTTAGGAGTATTGCACATCATCTTGACCAAGATGACAGTGGACAGAAGACACAGGATTGGATATTGGGGTGACACACAACTACAATACTACTGTACTGTATTTCAGCTCTGTGTATTAATTATTATTTCTGTTTTTATTTCAAATTCTTAATCAGAAGACAACTGGGATGCCAATCCACAAAATGTCAAGGCAAATGTAATAAGAAACACATTGTGTCATCTGTCCATTTGAGCATATATTCAAGTAAATCAAGTAAATTATTCTAGATCAGTTAATTGTCTTCATTAAATGTCATAATGAGTGCACAATGTAAATATTGTGTTGAAAGCTATTGTGTTTCAATTGCTGTTCTAGGCCTTGCAATCATTCTTGATAACTTTCTTTCATTCTTGATCTACCGCTGAGACTGCCAAATCCTCCCAGACTGGCAGTGCCTCTACGACTGACACTGCCTCTCAGACTTCCACTGTCTCTATGAATGACAGTGCCTGTCAGAGTGACACCAACTATCAGACTGCCAAAGCCTTCCAGTCTGACAATGCCTCTGAGACTGCCAAAGCCTCCCAGACTGTGTTCATTCATTTTAACATTCACAACTAATGCAAGTAATAAATCATTACTTACTCATCAGAAATGATCTCCTCCACTGCTCAAGCCGCATGTCGCATCTTCTTCTGAGGTAAATTCTGGCTTATTCCTTCTCCCAGAAACAAAAAGTGTCCATGTTTCATACGGTTTCATACGGATTACTTTATCAGATAATATTTGTTTTCGACATGACTTGCTTCATTTAAAAGTAGACACTTCATGATTGGCTTGACTGGCTTAATCACTCTGTCTCCTCTCCACCAATAAGCTGGTGTGTGGTGGGTGTTCTGGCGCAATATGGCTGCCGTCACATTGTCCAGGTGGATGCTGCACACTGGTGGTGGTTGAGGAGATACCCCCTTCTATGTAAAGTGCTTTGAGTGCCCAGAAAAAGCACTATATAAATGTAAGGAATTATTATTATTATTATTATTATTACTTCAAGCTTTCTATAAGTAACTTTGCACCCACGTCAACTAATTCTCATTAGATTATTATAGTTTTCCTTGATTTCTAACACAATTTATTAAACAATTTACCATTTTCTCACAACTACAAACACAATGTCAAACCTACACACCTCAAACCTCAGATTTCTAGGTATTTACATAATATTTACATAATGTAATTTTAGTCAAAAACATATTTTCATTTGTCAGAATTAAACTTTGGCCTCAGATGACACACAAACCTAACAAACAGACTGCAAGTCAATGTCTATTACAGTATACAACATAAAAAGAGGGGTGCAGATACAATTAAATTCAACAATAAGCTTTAAGGAAAAAAAATACTTTTAGTACAGTACTGTAAACAGATCTTGAAGTAGAAGAAAAGTTCAAATAGCAAATAACTGAATATAACACATAATACATTATACTGTCAATTACTGTACAGTAGAGAATAATTAATTATAATTATAAATAATTCAGCATCCTCTGTCAAATTGCATTGCAGTGTTGGTAATGACCTTTTTTTTTGCCATACTGGAGCAGATTCGTAGTTTTCTGAATAAAGTCTTTCACTACCCCCATGGGCAGTCTTTCTCCAAAAATACATTACATGTAAGAAGTACTTGGCTACAAATCAATTCAACGGTTATGAGTTTGAGGGTGTATAACTGTTACAATTGGTGTATGCTGGCGTGGAGAACAGATGCACGAGGAGGTTATAAATCAAAAGAGGAGTTTAATGAACATCAACAACATCATCAGAGGTACTATAGACAATCGGCGGACAAGGAGGAACTAAACAGACAGGGCTTTAAACACAAGGGAGGTAATCTGGGGAATTGAGAACAGGTGGGGATAAATCAAACAAGAAACAGGACATGACCAAAATAGGGAAACAAAGTCCATGAACGTAACAGTTCGCCCCCTCCCGGAACGGTGCGTCCTCGCACCGAAAGATAAATTCCAGCGGAGGGAGGGTGGGGGTTCTGGAGGTGGGCGTGGGGCAGGCAAGGGGCAGGCAAGGGAGAGGGAGCATCGAGCATGGAACCAGGGTGGAGTTGGAGGGAGGAGCCAGGGAGGAGCCCGGAGCAGGAGGAGCCAGATGGTCCTCCAGAGACCAGCCAAGATGACCCACGGTGGAGTTGACGGCGGGAGGAGCCATGGTGGAAGAGGAGCCGACAACACCAGGGGTTCGACTGACGGAGACTGCGCCGGTGGATCAGGAGCCCAGGTTGGAGCCAAGCAGATGGAGAGCCAGGGTGACGCCGAGGAATCTGGAGGGCCAAGGCAGAGCAGAAGGCTCAGGCGACCAAGGCAGAGGCGGGGCCCCGGAAGACTGCAGAGCTGGAGTGACCGAGGAAGAAAGCGGAACCAGAGGGAAGGAGGAGCCTGACAGAGCCGGAGGGATGGAGTGACGAGGCGAAGCCAGAGGAATGGAGTCCCGAGGCAGCGGATGGTCGACGACTGACCAAGGTGGAGCCGGAGGGATGAGGGAACCCGGTGGAGCTGGTGGGATGCCGGCCACAGTGGAGACAAGGGAGCTAAGAGCCAAGGTGGAGCCGCTGGGTTGAAGGACCGAGGTGGGGTCCAGGGCCCGGAGGCTGGAGGCGGAGACAGGGCATCCCTACACCAAGGCGGAGCTGGAGCCTGGAAGTCCCGAGGCTGACCGGAGCGCCCAGATGGCGCTGACTGAGGGTGAGCTGCGGGACTGACTGGCACCAGCGGAGATGAGGTTGAGGAACTGACTGGTCTAGGAGGAGGCGGGAGAGGGAGGCAGGGAGGGAACACAGGAGGATCAGGGCTGGACGGAACCAGCAGAGAAACAGGAGGCTCCGTCATGGTGGGCTCAGGCTCTCTGTCTGCGGTGGGCTCAGGCAGTTGCTCCGTGCAGCTGGATGGCGGCTGGCTGGTCTCTGGTTCGGGAGTGGGGCTGGAGATATCCTCTTCAGCGGGGCAGATGGTGAACTGGGATCCATTATTCTCCAGCACCTACTCCACGAAAGTGGCGAAATCCTCCCTGGGCCAATTCGCTGGGAGGCGTGCCTTACACCACTCGCTCAGGCCAGTATAGTAGAAAGCACAGAGCGAGCTGTCAGGGAAGGCCATAAGACACGGCAGATCGAGAAAGTTCCCTGGTATGGTCCTCCAGCGAACGGTCCAGTTGCTCCAGGCACAGGAGTTGGACTGCTGGGATAGCCATTCTGGGAGAGGGAAAAACAAAACGGAGAAAAAAAGAAAAACGCCACTAACTCACTCACTTTTAGGGTCCGCGATTTTGTTACAACTAGTGTATGCTGGCATGGAGAACAGACACACGAGGAGGTTTATAAATCAAAAGAGGAGTTTAATGAACATCAACAACATCATCTAAACAGACAGGGGTTTTAAACACAAGGCTTTAAACACAGAGGTAGTAATCTGGGGAATTGAGAACAGGTGGGGATAAATCAAACCAAGAAACAGGACATGACCAAAATAGGGAAACAAAGTCCATGAACGACAGTTCGCCCCCTCCCGGACGGTGCGTCCTCGCACCGAAAGATAAATTCCAGCGGAGGGAGGGTGGGGGTTCTGGAGGTGGGCGTGGGGCAGGCAAGGGGCAGGCAAGGGAGAGGGAGCATCGAGCATGGAACCAGGGTGGAGTTGGAGGGAGGAGCCAGGGAGGAGCCCGGAGCAGGAGGAGCCAGACCAGAGACCCAGCCAAGATGACCCACGGTGGAGTTGACGGGGGGAGGAGCCCATGGTGGAAGAGGAGCCGACAACACCAGGGGTTCGACTGACGGAGACTGCGCCGGTGGATCAGGAGCCACAGGTTTGGAGCCAAGCAGATGGAGAGCCAGGGTGAAGCCGAGGATCTGGAGGGCCAAGGCAGAGCAGAAGGCTCAGGCGACCAAGGCAGAGGCGGGGCCCCGGAAGACCGCTGCAGAGCTGGAGTGACCGAGGAAGAAAGCGGAACCAGAGGGAAGGAGGAGCCTGACAGAGCCGGAGGGATGGGAAGTGACGAGGCGAAGCCAGAGGAATGGAGTCCCGAGGCAGCGGATGGTCGACGACTGACCAAGGTGGAGCCGGAGGGATGAGGGAACCCGGTGGAGCTGGTGGGATGCCGGCCACAGTGGAGACAAAGGGAGCTAAGACTCCAAGGTGGAGCCGCTGGGTTGAAGGACCGAGGTGGGGTCCAGGGCCCGGAGGCTGGAGGCGGAGACAGGGCATCCCTACACCAAGGCGGAGCTGGAGCCTGGAAGTCCCCGAGGCTGACCGAGCACCCAGATGGCGCTGACTGAGGGTGAGCTGCAGGACTGACTGGCACCAGCGGAGATGAGGTTGAGGAACTGACTGGTCTAGGAGGAGGCGGGAGAGGGAGGCAGGGAGGGAACACAGGAGGATCAGGGCTGGACGGAACCAGCAGAGAAACAGGAGGCTCCGTCATGGTGGGCTCAGGCTCTGCTCTGTCTGCGGTGGGCTCAGGCAGTTGCTCCGTGCAGCTGGATGGCGCTTCTGGCTGGTCTCTGGTTCGGGGAGTGGGGCTGGAGATATCCTCTTCAGCGGGGCAGATGGTGAACTGGGATCCATTTATTCTCCAGCACCTACTCCACGAAAGTGGCGAAATCCTCCCTGGGCCAATTCGCTGGGAGGCGTGCCTTACACCACTCGCTCAGGCCAGTATAGTAGAAAGCACAGAGCGAGCTGTCAGGGAAGGCCATAAGACACGGCAGATCGAGAAAGTCCCTGGTATGGTCCTCCAGCGAACGGTCCAGTTGCTCCAGGCACAGGAGTTGGACTGCTGGGATAGCCATTCCGGGAGAGGGAAAAACAAAATGAGAAAAAAAAGAAAAACGCCACTAACTCACTCACTTTTAGGGTCCGCGATTTTGTTACAACTAGTGTATGCTGGCATGGAGAACAGACACACGAGGAGGTTATAAATCAAAAGAGGAGTTTAATGAACATCAACAACATCATCTAAACAGACAGGGTTTTAAACACAAGGGAGGTAATCTGGGGAATTGAGAACAGGTGGGGATTAATCAAACAAGAAACAGGACATGACCAAAATAGGGAAACAAAGTCCATGAACGTAACAACATGTGCTACAGTATTTACTGTACACAGAATGGTGAAAGTTATCTCATCCAAAGTACTACTACTGTGTACTGTAATTATACTGTATGTGTTAGCAGTATAAAAATGCTGTAGATGAGCCTGTAGGCCAGCTTCCCTCATGGCCATTCCATGCACAACAACATAATGTAATGTGGAGCTTGGGTTTTATTTGTGTTTCTTGTTCATTGGTTTAGTGTGTTTTATTTTTTAGCTTTTGTCATTTTCATTGTTCTGTCATGTGATTCCCTCGTCTGTGTGTTATGTTCTGATTGGGGCTGCGTTCAGCCCCGGCAAAAACAGTGCAAAATGTTTTTTAAATGGAAACGGTGGTGGGTTGAACTCCCTGTTCTGAGTTGCAACTATGGCAGCTGAGAAGGCCATTCTTTGTGTTCTATTAGAAAAATTTCGGAGCCGGTATAAATACATGTTTAATACTGCAAAATCGGCTCGATGTTACAGTCACTGCCCTTGCCATCCAGAATAAAAGGGAACATCCCAATCAAGTGAAGAGATTTGTGGACACCGTGGCTCCTAATTATTGTGATCCAACATCTGACTCGCATACAATTTAGGTGAAGAATAATCCACTTCTTACCTCCGAGACTGTGTTATGATCTATATGACCTTATTATTTTTATTGTGAGTATTAGGCTTATCATTATTGCTGATCACTGTTGTTGAGCTATGATATTGTAATATTTACCATTATATTATATCATATATCATATCATATATTATATCAGAGGAGTATATAAAAGTTTATGAAAGTGTCACAACCACAATACAATAGCAAAATATATAAATATGTATAGTATTTTTATGTTACATAAATCAGTTTCTAGCACACCTTCCTTAGGAAAGGATATGGACCAGAAGACATTGCAATTACTAAATGATATTTAGAAAGACTTAAAGAAGTTCCAGATGTATAATTGTGCTCTTATTATTGTAGTTATTTTGCCTTTAATGTAAATGAATGTGCAAACAATATACTTGCTCTTGTGAATTTATTTTGATGTTAATTACATTGTGCGAGCTGTCTCTTTAATATTGCGTGGTTTATATAAATATTGCTGCTGATTGGGCTGACATTTTTGACACACCCACCAAACAAGAGAAAACGTATCTCAAACCCTGTTGCACACCATTTCCAGGAAACATGTCGTTCAAACCGGAAACCGTAGCAAAACGGTGCACACCAGTTTGAGCTTGAACTTGCCCTGGTTCTTTGGTTCATTATGTCATGTTCTGATTGGTTATTGTCCTGTCATGCTACTCACAGTTCTATTTGCTCACTGGTTGCTTTAGTCATGTGCCTTGTTCCCCATTGGTTGGTTTGTGTCATGTGACCTTTTTCTTTGGTATAAATAGCCCTCATGTTCCCATTGTTTTTTGTCATGTATTGAAGTTGTAACCCACTGTCAGCGAGTCTTATCTGTTTATGCCTCATCAGTTCTGTTCACGTCAAGTCTGTTCATGCCTCTTCAAGTCAAGTCAAGTCTGTGTCTCTAGTCTTGGATAATGTTTGATAATGTTTTGTCTGTAAATAAACTGCATATGGATTCTTCACTACACTCACCTTCAGTGGACTAATTCATTACACATAAACAGCTGTAGTGCTTTGTATTTCATCAAGAACAAATGTCCTTTGAGTCCGACCCCTTCATTTTTTGTTTCCTTTCCTCTCCCTCAACTTTCTCTTTGTCTTCCATGCAGCACTAGGGGTAATTTTCCAAAGCACATAATCACCTGTTCTCCTATTTCTATTATCCTGATTCTCACTGGTACAGTATGTCATACGTTTTGCTACTTAATGTTTACACATGGATAAATGTTTGGCGTGAGATGGAATATATGATGCATGAGGTAATTATATTGTGTACTTGTGTTTTCTGAATAAGAACATGGTTGAATCAAAATGAGGGCATTTTATTATTCACTTTTTAGAGTTTGACAGAAAACATTGATACAATTGGAACATGTGAAAACATCTAAAATGTGTTAAGTTTTGAGAAATGGGTCTTTGTTTTGGGAAATGAATGAATAGTTTGGGGAAATGGGTAAAATGAATCAGGTATAGTGTGTTGGCAATCAGGAAAACTGCAGTAGACTGTTAGGTTGGGGTTAGTAGGATAAGTTGATGTACATGCAAAATTAATAATAGTCAGTGGAATATCTGTTTGGGAAACATCAAAATAAAGTGTTAGAAGATATTAAGCAGACAATCTACTGATACTCTTATGACTGGTAGTTGAAATGCAGCTGCAAAGTTATTTATAGTTGGTAGAATGTCTAAAGTGGACTATCAAAATAAAGTGTTAGCATACATACTTTAGAAAACAATTAATGAATTTCTGATTACTCTAAGTCAAGCTATTGACTATCGACTATTTAAAAGAACACAATGTACAAAAGGGAAAAGGTAAGGAACATATAAGAGTAATAAGAGTAAGATTAAAATATTTGTCTGGTTACACAGCTTACACAGAATATAAGTTATATAAAAAAAAATGTGTGACAATTTGATGTCAGATGATTGGTTTATCAAAAGTCTAATGGGCGGATCATCATGGTGGTGGCACGTAAAGAGTAGTTGGGGCCTTTGAAGTAGTGCCACTTGATGCCATCAAGTTTGCCTGAATTTTGTCCAGAGGTGTAGTACATGCCGTTGAGGTTTGATGGGCCACAGGCGTCAAACCACCAGCCTTCAGAAGAACAATAAAAAAGGTAATGTTAAGATTCTAATTTAGAACACCCTTCATTTTTAACATCATAAATGTACATCTAGCAAAAATTTTCATTTAAAAACGCATTGTTTAAATATTTAAGTAAGATGTATATGACATCAATATTATGTCAGTATTGAATCTCAGAAAAGAACAGTAATGCTCATCTTCTGTTAGATGTTGGCTTGTCTCCCAGATGCTGTAGCAGCACTTTTACATTTAAAAGAAAAATGAAGCTTTGTAACACTGAGGAATACACTTTGCCCTGTTTCACTGCTATCGAGCTGCTTACCACCTGTGAGTGTGAGTGCACACTTGCAGATGCAGTTATCATTATCCATGTCTTTTGTGCTAAAGTCATACCCCATTTATCACCAAACTGCTCTGTCTGCCAGCCGTACCACTGTAGTTCTTCAGGAACAACCTAACACAGATAGACAATAAGAGAGTATAACAGAAAGCATTAATGCATTTTTATTGATATGGATTTATTTTTTGTAACACTTTATAATAAAGCTTAACTTATTAACATTAGTTCATGCACCAGGCATTGTGAACAATCAATATAAAATGTGTGATTAATGCTTCACTAATAGTAATTTTACTCCATACTTTTAATAAGTCATTTTCCTAATATATTTCATGTTCATTAAAATATGTAATTTATTATGAACTTACATGGATTAACAACAAAAATAGTATATTTATTAATTAACTTTAACCTAGATTAATAAATGCTGTACAGACTGGTTCATTGTTAGTTCATGATAGCTAATGCATGAATTGAACATTATTGTAAAGTGTTACTATTTTTTGTAGGCATGCAGTGGATGGACATGCTAGACCATTGTGATGCAGCTTGCTTATTTTTAGCAGCACTAAGACTGCATGTCAAGTTAAAAATTATTTATACTTCAGCTAAGCAGTCAACGGAATGGCATAAAAGACACTCAAATCTGGTGCTCATGGTGTGAGCTGCTGAAAAATAGTAATACACAAAGATGTCTAACTGATGCAGACAAATCGTTAGAGCACATCTTTAGTAAAAGGGTTACAACTTTAAAAAAATGCTTCTCAGTATGCATTTGTTTATTTTCTGTCTAGCTGTCTTTAACTGTGTATTTGTAAACGCCATCATAAAGAGACTAATTATTAATCCCACAGTTTAAAAGGGTACTGAAAGTATTATAGTATAGCATCTGCATTATTGACACACCTACTGAAAGTGCATTTTAGGTATAGCTTCCTGTGAAGCAACAGGCTCTCATGAGACAAAAATATTAATGTTTGTTCTGATGTCTCTATATGTGGTAATAGAGGGTATGAGGAGTTTAATCAAGCAGCACAGAAAAGCAGGGCAATGCTTTAAAGATTTTTACAGCACATACAGTATGCCATCAAACAATGCTGTGTTGACTCTTGTGAAACTATGTTGTTACAGTATGAGGTTTCAGTACTATCTGCAAAAAGGACAGTGAGAGAGCTCTCTAACGTGCATTAGACTTTGCCATGAATTTTGGTAGATTTTCCCAACTCTCTACCTGTAGTTTTGTTTCTCACTACCAAGGTAAAACTTGTCATATTGGGAAAAGGCCAGTTTGCCATCCCAGTCTGTCAGCTCCAGTCTAAGAGCGTACTGTCTCTGACTAGTCAGCTGGTACACCAGCTCATTTCCCAACCAATGTTCTCCAGACAGACTCCCGAAACCCTGAAATACACAAACAGACACATTTGTTTTCTACGATGGTAGGGACGTTCCATTGACTTCTACTGTCTTCTACTATCTTGACAATTTGTGAATATTTGGACAAGTATCCCATACGAAAAATATGTTTATTCAAGTGTGCTATTAGTATACTTCTTTTAAACTAAAAATAGGAAAGTATGCTTTTAGTTGTACTTCTCAGAAATATACTTAAAATGACATTTAAGTATACTTGACTTATACTTACAAAAAGTCTAAATGTATTTGAACTATACTTGTGCTCCTAGAATCCATGTTTTCATTGTTATACGGTAGAGGGCGCTAGTACACATCTTCTTTACAGCATTTCCAAAAAAACACAAGTGAAGATGAAAAAGAAACAACAGATACTAACACATGTAACACAATCATCTGACATGAAACAGCATCAAAACTGTAATGTTATGGAATAAAATGTCGACCGATGAAGATGTAATAATTACAGTCAAGCTTTGGGTTGTTGTTTTGATCGACTCCATTTTTGTTTTTATTTTTGTTTTCAATTCATATTCTTTTTTCAGCTTTTTGTTCAAAATGTTATTTCTTTATTTTTATGAAACTTACCCACATTAAAGTGTTAAAAAATGCATGAAGCTAGAATAAAATGTTTTTGTTTACAAGCAGATACTCTGTTCTTTCTTTGGATGTTTTGTATGTTCAGATATTCATATAACAAAACATATACAAATTAAAACCTATACATAAAAGTATAAAATTCACTTAAAGAAAACTTATGAGTATACTTGCAGTATAAAACTACTAAACTAGTAGTTTACTGAGACTATACTTCAAAGTGTACAAAGTATTTAATTAGTAAACTCTCAGTATACCTACAGTATAAGTATATAGTATATAAGTATATACTGTATAAGTTAACTTTTAGTATAATTGCAGTACAAACTACAAACATAGAGGTAAACTAGTTGTGTAGTTTAAGTTTGCTACTGTTATACTTAAAAGTATACTTTTATATACTAAAAAGTGGGCTAATTTAGTCCAAAGGAGTATTGAAACAGTACACTTACAAGTACAGTATACTACTAGAACACTGATATTTGTATACTTGCTACAGTACATAAAGTATACTTAAAGTATACTTGAACTTTACTTAAGTATACTTAATAAAATAAACTTGAAGTATACTACTTTTTGGTAAGAGATTACACAATTCAGCAAACTGCAGTTCAGTAGAATTTGAAAGAATTTGTACAACTTCATTTTCACTTCTAATTTCACTTCTGGGAGTTATGCCAGTGTTAGTTGGGAGTTATGCCAATGCCTAGTGAGTTGTCCTTTCAATGTCCTTTGTACATGCTGAACTGCACTGCAGGCTTGCTTTGTTCAAAAATTATTTCCCTAATATTTTTATCAAGACCTTAATTGTAATTTCAGTCAGACAAGTAATAAACATAGCTAAAGTAATAAACATAGCTGGAGTGTATAGCTGAGACATTTATAGCTAATTCAAATATCTTAATAGATTATTTGTTTCACTCCATAAGACTGCATTTTACCATCTTATACTCCTTCCAGGTTCTCTGGAAGTCCAACGTTCCATCTTTCCTCAACTGTATGATTGTCCAGCCCCCACCAGCACTTTCCATGTTGCAATAAACCTAGTAGGAGGAGATACAACAGGATCAGGCAGAGGCTTGTGGCATTTATACTCCTTAAAATTTGAGATTTTATCTTCATAATTTAGAACAGTACTTAAAAAGCTAATAGTAAGCATACAAATCTACCACTTAAAAACTAAGGTAGCATAAGTTTTTAATTTTGGCTAATATGGGCATTGACCGGGTTAAATTTAATAATGGGCTTGCCACTGACGGCACCAGAACTCAGAAATAAGTTACGAGGACAGTACAGGCAGTGTTCTGGAGTGCAGCATTCACCCAGCAGTTACACTGAGAGTTCAGCCAAGAGTATTTCCAGCTCTTGCTTTTCCTGAGTTAGCCAATACCTAAAACAGTGTACTCTGACACAGATATACCATAGGTTGATTACTACAGGAAAAACACAACACAACATTTCTGGCTTTTGTGTATGGTTATGACTTTATCCAGTATGTTGCCCATGCTTTATTTTGAGTGTATGCTACTCATGTTCAAAATCCCACAAAACTCAAAAGCCACTGATGTGCCTGCGTATTAATTCACTTCAATTATCATAACTTGTCACATACCGAAAAAATGTATATAGATGGACAAATCAGACACATTATTACTTGTTGTATGTAACAAATAATCCAACAGACCCCTTACGAAGCAAAACCGGACTTGTTGCCAGGATGTTCTTGTATACTGTCTTTTGAATTGTGTAATAATATATATATATATATATATATATATATATATATATATATATATATATATATATATATATATATATATATATATATATATATATATATGCTACTTGATAGAATCTCTAGTTAGTATAACCTCACCTATACCATGTTTGGTATCTACAAATTCGTATTTTGATTATCTAAATGTTTTGCATCAACACCCAATCCAGTTACCTATGCAAAATACCATGCTCGAAGACAAAGAGTTGTAAACTTGGAAAATTGGCTCACTGCCCCCCGGAGGTGTGACCTCCGCAGAAGTTAAAGGGCACTGTCAAAGTGACCTCCTTCTCTCTTCTGCACTGCTCTTACTCTTTGCCTTGAGGACATCCAGTCCGACCGCGGGACCTCCCCCATGCTGGCAGGACCAGCTATGTTGCAATCATCAATGTTGCAACTTTCAACCTGGGAGACCACCACTGAGTCAGAATAACATCACTCTTCAAACCCAGAAGAACGTGATCGCAATTCCAACACCACCGAAGCTTCAAACCATTAAAACTTTCATCTGAGAATGCATCCGTGTGCTCGTTCAATGGCCAAAGCAATGCAAGTATTGTACATTTAACTAAACAAAACAGAGATTTAAAGGGGTCATATGATGCTGCTAAAAAGAACATTATTTTGTTTATTTGGTGTAATGAAATGTGTTTATGCGGTTCAAGGTTAAAAAAATATATATTATTTTCCACATACTGTACATTATTGTTTCTCCTCTATGCCCCGCCTTCTGAAACGTATCGATTTTTATAAGGCTCATTGCTCTGAAAAGCAAGGTGTGCTGTGATTGGCCAGCTATTCAGTGCATTGTGATTTGCCAGAAATGTTAAGCCTCTTAACATATTGTGATGCCTTGTCCGGCCGGAGTGACGAAACATAAACATAAAACCCATTATAAATGTGATATAAACATGATGTCTAGTCGTGTCTTCTTTTGGAAGACAAAAACAAAGTAGTTTCGCTTTCTCAACGAAACAGCGTCACACACCAAGGCCTTGAGTGAGCAGAGGCCGGAGGCCTAGAGTGAGCCGCGTCCGGCTTGAGTGAGCAGAGGTGGGTGGCTTGAGAATGGTGCGGCAGGTGGATTCTACGAAGGAGCGCACCTTGTGCATGCAGCAACCACATGTGATGACCCCGGGCTGGACTCTGCTTTGTCCAGGGTGAAAGCTTATTCAGTGATCCACAGTACAAAGTTGATGTATTTCCGGACCAGCTCCAGGCATGACGAAGCAGATATTTCACCAAAATATAATTTATTAGTTGATGCGAAATTACACCGATTGTTCGCTGGATAAACAGATTAGTTGATGGTAATATTAATTCTGCTACAGTTACTGGCAGCTGATATGAATAATTGTAATTCATTATAAATTACAAATTTCAAAAACAATGACTGTTTCACAAACACTACCCTGTCCCATATTTCATTAGTCATTCAAACAGAGAGTCCCACACCAAAGTCATGGCAGTCATAGATTCTTAAACGAAAGTCAAAACCTAATGACTTTTTTTTATATACTGTAGTTGTCTCTTCACATTACAGAAGGAGGAAGTATATTTAAAACTAAATATTTACACACTTTACTTTAGAAGGAAAGAAATGTTATGTATGGAGAAACATCCACCTCAAAACATGGCAAATGCCAAACATGGCCTTGCACTGCTTTAGCTGTGTTATCAGATCCCATTTAGACTGACCTTATGCATGTCTTGCATGCTAATGTAGATGGTGTAAATTCCACTCTTGTTAAATCCAGCCTGAAAGAGTTCAGCACAGTCTCTGTATTTTCTCTGCTCATCCATTTGTTTGAAAACATTTGGACTCACTGCTTCAAACAAGCACAGACATATAAATTATAGACTGCATTCAATTTTTGCTTATACAGAGAGAAAAAAGGGTTTGTTAGCTATTATAAGTAATTCTAGTTTGTTAGCTATTATAAGCAATTCTAACCATAAATACTTATTGTGAATATAAAAATATAAAAAAAATGAGACATTTGCTTGAATCACTGTGTTGGGCTACCAACTGAATCCTAAAAAGTTTAAGTGTATGAATCCATCTCTATATATGTGACTTGCTCTAACTGCTCAGGCTCATATATCAGATGGAGGTTGAAGTGGGACATGGGAAGTGTGCAGCTCTGTGACATTTCACACAATGTTTCAGATCCAAGTAAAACTTGGCAGCAAAAGAGGTTATTTTGGTGTGCAAGAACCCTAATGTGGGCCAGTCACATTTGTAGTCTACTTGATGTAAAGCAGACAGATTTTAAGAAAATAATCATGGGACTGACAAAACTGTCAGTGCAACACAATATAGTGATTGTGTATTGTACAGTGTAGAGAGTCAGGAGTTCTATATAAAATTCCAATAAATAGTAAATGAAATATGACACAATATTTAGTCAAGATTTACTTTTACAATTACTTCACAATTATTACTTATTACTTTTACAGTACATGCACTCATAGTAGCACACATGGTAGCATATTTGGTATAGCATATCTTTAAATAATAGTACAGGGCCCTCACACATGACATGTGAAATACAAAAAAATAGATATTGTGGTCTTAATTAAGAATTCTTTTCCACGATTTATTCATTTGTTGCCCAAGTTGTACTAATTAGTTCCCTCATTTTAGTTAAATCACAGCCACATTGTACTATGAATAAGTAGTACAACATGGCCATTGCACTATTCATTCGTACTAATATTTGATTAAACAAAAATGGGGAATTAATTAATAAGTTGTGAGAACAGATTATTAATTGATCCTCCATGATATCTTTTTTCTCTGTATGTCATGTGCAGGACTTTGTATTATAGATGCAATATATAACTCGATTTCCAATTTGTTTACCTTTGTTATTTGAGCACAGCTTAAGCAGATCATTGACAGTACTATTCAGTTGTAGTTGCTCACGGTAGAAGGCGCTGTTGTTGGTGATGATCTGTTCTAGATTGAGCTCCAGGCTCTGTATTGAAGTCCTCTGGGACACCAGGAGTCTCTGGAGCTTTGTCCGCTCACTCTTTATCCAACCCAATTCCGCACGATGACGTGCCTCCATGTTATGGATATGCTGCTCTATGGTGCTGAAAACAGACATGAATAGAACAGTGTTGGTTCTAACAATTACCAGAAAAAAAAAAACAAAAGCATAAAAGAAAGTGTAAAAAAAAAGCATAAAAGAAAGTGTAAAAAAAAAAAAGATACTCTACTCTGTTTTTTCCCAAAGTTGGTTGATCTCATTGGTTTGCTGGAGCAGTTTGTTCTCAAGTTTGTTGGAAGACAAGGAGTTTTCCAGTGACTGAATCTCCAGTCTGCAAGTCTGATTGAAAACCTGATACATAATGACATATTAGTTGTGTTACTGACATATAAGAGACTTTTCACTTTCATAATTCCCAGTAACCATCAACACACTGCAAGAATTAAATTCATAATTTTCCAAGAATACTTATGAGCCAGTATTATCATATTATGATGAATGCCTTTGGACATTTTGGATATGTATTCACACCTGTGTCTCCATGTCTGTTAGTCTCCTGATGTGTTGGGTGGACTGGGAAAGCAGTTTGGTGCCGAGATCCAGCATGGCTATCATTTCACTATGCACAGCACTATTCCGCAGGTGTGTTGGGTCTTCTGTCAGACTGTCTTTTACAAAGACCTCAATCTGTATGCAATCACACACAGGCAGAGAGAAAGAGGGACTGAAAGCATAACATTATTCATTGTGGTCTTTATATATAATATATACTGTACATTATTTTGAAATACTTGCAGCTGTACTTTTGAGGCAACTATGTTGTATTGAATCAGTCTGGATCTTGAGCATCTACATATAATCTGAATGAGACAATATTTATTATATTTTATTGTATATTTATTATATTTTATTATATTTTTAAAAAATATTGATGTGTTTGTTAGCTCTGGCAATCTCATGTATGGAAACTAAGCTGCAGTTGTGCTTCTGCAGAGAGATCCCAACATGATGGACTGTGTTCGGATGGATCACTTCTGCATACAGACATTAGTCCACTTTTAATTGTCTTGGCATTTTAATTATTCCTAAAGTTGTCTGCATCACTGTTGACGCCCATCTAGTTACACTTCCAGGGTTTGTAGTCAGCATGGCTTTAAATGGATCAATGACTTGAAAACACATCTTTTCATAATGAGCATGATTTGAATTTCTGTATTAAAACTGCTTCACTGTTTTTTTTTTTTTTGTGTGTGTTTTTTTTTTGTTTGTTAGTTTTTTTGTGCAATCAAAATGTAGAAACGTTCTGTGAAATAAAAGCAGGAAACAATATCATAGAGAGAACCTCTGAAGACACTCTTGACTGGGTATCAAGGTCAGCACGTTTCTTACAATATCAGATCAATCGACTTTTTGATGACAAGGCAAGGTTAGTTCAAGATGGAGAATATCAAGTGGTGTGACTCTAAAAAAGTAATGATATTTTTGAATAATAATTTCTCATATTTGTAAATAATAATAATAATAATAATAATAATTACCTTGAAAAATACAAAAACTTTTTTTAATTAATATGTAATAATAATATTAATAAAAAATAATAATAAAAAGATCTGTGGTACAATGGATAATGTCCTTGCAGAAAATTACCAGTGTATTTTACAGTTAAGTTTACGGTCATTTCCTTCAACACTAAAAAAACAACACAATGCATAATTAAAAATGGGGGTAAAACACCTGTAAAAATCAATACAGGAAATTTCTTTATTAACACAGTACACTGGGCCATATTTTTCACTCACCTTTTTACTTGATGGTTACAACAAATTACATTTTAGAATGATTAAACTTTAACATTTCCTTATTTCTTTATCGTGATCACTCTTACTGTATATGTCATTGACCTAAATGGGGTTCAGGCCTCTGGGTTTAGGGTCAAATTCTTCAACACCAGACTCAATAAACAATTTCTTTATGAACCTTGCTTTAAACACTGTCATATTGGGACGGAAACTCTAAAAATGTCTTGGACATTTCATGACTGTATGCTTGATTTTGTGCACCTCCTAGTAATGGTTGTAGCAGAAACAAATACCATTATATAATCTTTTTTCCAAGCAAAGCACTTATCAGTTGCAATTTGAACATATTAACAAATGTGATGATATTATGACACTTCTGCGAACTCTTACTATATCATATCAAAGATAATATGAACACATCCCACAGAACACCGCTTCAATACTGGCACATTCTCTGGGTTACTTATCAGCACTTTGTACAGTGTTTACAGGAAGAGATATTTTCAGCTGCTCTCAGTGAGATGGAGTCCAAGATGTATAAATACTCACTGCATTGAAATGATAGCTGCATGTCATCTGGGCCTGGAGTGTAAAACACTCAGCTGAAGTGTTGTAACAAAATGTATTTTGTCCTGCATCATTGTAAGATTGTGCACAGGCAGGGATTAAACAACTCACAGTCTTCTTTCAGGGCATATCAGTGGTAAGAGAGCAGGGACTGTGATTTACAGACATGTAGAAGACAAGACAACTTTTCAGTAGTTGTACATAGTCAGAGGCATTTGTATAATATCTGAGTTAAATCATTTTAAATTATGTTTAATAACAATCTGGGGTGGAAATTGTGATGAACGTTACATTTTTAACATATAGTGCAGTATAACATTATAAAATGGCCAACTATGCACAATTATTTTACTATTCATTTGTAAATATCTTAATTTTGAATGAAGCACAATACAGAAATGTTCTGCTCACAAGTGATATTTAAGTCTCATATATTTCATCTCAAGCATGCTGCATACAATGCCACAAGTACACCTCTCAACCTTGACCTGGGTCACTGTGTGCAGAACACAGACTTTAGTGTCAGTTCTTGTGCAGTCTGGAGGAAATTCTCTTGCATTAAATAATTAAGCAATTCTGCAGCCTATGACTGGGAATCTACTGGGAATGTAGAGTGCAGCACTTTAAGATTCATGAATACTGGATATAGTTTATGGTAATAAGGATATTTAACCATCAGTAAAATTATATAAAATGCAAACTGTTGATAAACACCAGGGCAAAGTTAAAATAAGTATATGTCAAAAACAGTAGTAATAATAATAATAATAAAATAAAAATAAATAATAATATTAATAATAAAGAAGATGATGATGATGATGATGATGATGTCAATACCTGCTTCCTTAATAGAATAAACTTAACTCATCTAATAAATTTGTATATGACCTATTGGTAACACTTTACTTAAAGCCTTTGTGTATAATTCACTATAAAAGTATTCATATTGTATGTTATAATGCATTATATATTTTCATAAATAGTTGTAACTAAAGTTACAATGCATATTTGTATAACAATATTTGAAGCTTTGTTTGTCATGTGCTTTATTGTATTATATTTTCTGAAGGTGTAACAATGAAGAGATAAGTAGAATAATGTATTATATGGTTACAATTATTCATGAAATCATACAGTGCATTACAAGGTGTATTACAAGGCATGATTAATGTTTTAAAACTACTTTTATAATGCATTCTATATTAATCCATCAATACGTATTATACCAAAATATTTTATGTATTGATGGATTATTGGTAAATTTGTATGAATTCATAAGATTTGAATAATAAAAAATTGACTTTTTATAAAGAAATAAAGAATAGGCTAAACAAACAAAAATAAAAAGGAAGAAAGAAAGAAAGAAAGAAAGAAAGAAAGAAAGAAAGAAAGAAAGAAAGAAAGAAAGAAAGAAAGAAGGTCCATCCCTAAACCTAACCCAGTTGGGTGGTACAAAAATGTATGAATGATATTGTAAAAATTCATAAGAATTTGCCACTTCTTTGCTAAAAATGAAAATTACACTGTGAAAAATCTGTGGTTGCCATAACTTTATTATTAAAAAATAAATAAATAAATACACACACACACACACACACACACACACACACACACACACACACACACACACACACACACACATCTAAGTTTTACAGATGTAACTTAATTTTACAGAAAAAAACAAACAAACAATTATATGTATTTCATAACCTGAAATACTGTTATTATGCCAGAAAATTACTAAAATTTGTTTTTGTCAGTTTATGGTTTTTCACTGTAAATTATAAGAAGACTGGATCTTTTTAACTTCTAAAAGTTGACATTCAGCAGTATTTTACTGTAAAATTGCATTAGATCTCTTACTGTTTTTCTCTGTAAGGAACAGGGGAATTTACTGTTAATCAATCTACAATCTTTTCATTCATTTTATTATTTTAATTTTTATTATTGAATTTTTTATTTTTTATTATTAAATTCAAATTACGACATTTTGGTTAGGAACTGTCATGAGAGTGTGTTTTAGACTATAACATAAAGAGCAGGAAATGAGGTTGATCAAATCCTTGACTGTGAAGCCGCTCCCCAAAGTAATGCCTGACAGTGAGAGACTGAACAGACACAGAAATTATGAATCCAGAGCTGAACTTGAAGTGTTTCATTCTTATTTATGTGAGCTCTGGGATTAAAACCCACTTTACAATGAAAGCATTCAGTGATACTAAGAAAAATACATTCTGCAATATTACACAACTTATTTGTACATGAAATGTGCTTAAATTAGATCTGGTCTTGCCATTCCATACAATTCCCTGCACTATTATAAATAATGGTTCTAAATGGCAATCTTAGATCAAAGAATCTTTCAGTGAACAGTTCTTAAAAGAACCATTTTTTTTCTTAGTGTGAAGAACATTTTAATAATATAAAGAAATTTTATAAAGATTTATGTTTAAGGTTCTTCATAGAACAACAGATGCCAAAAAGAACCTTTATTTTTAAGAGTGTGCTATCTATTCACTCTCCAATAGTGGTGATTTGAACAACAACAGCACATTAAATGAAGTTGGCTTACCTTTTGGAGCCAGCGGGTGTAATTTTCCATGGCAAGCTCCAGGTGTTGGATCCGCTGGTTTAAGGTGCTTTGCTTCCCCTGTAGAGATTCTTTCTGGACACTGTTACCTTCAAAATTACCATCATGTTCTTGTGGCCAGCTACCAGTCCTTCTCTCCTCAGGTTCTGGCAGAATGAAAGTGTAGCTACATTCTCCATGCTGAACAGAGTTTAAATGCTGACTGCTGCCACCAGAAACATCTATTAATTTGTCCATAGGTGAATCTTCAACGCTCAATGTCCTCACCAGCAACAGAGTCAGATGCAGTAGAACAATGTTCTTCATCTTTATGGCAAAGCAGGTACAGACTGCCAAATCCTCTTTTACAGATTAAATGACTGGTCATCTCTAAATAAACATATTTATGAGATGTGTCAGTCCATTTAAACATACAAAGAAAACATTTTCTCCAGACACTACATATGACTGCTGTTCTCAAACTGAAGTGTTTACCATTAAGACGCCAATCCTCTGTTCTGCTCCAGTACCATAGAACAAGTGATTGCCACCTCTATCTCCAAAGTAGACTTCCAAGTGAACTCCAGGCAAGTGCTGTATGTGTTTGTGAGAGTGAACAGTGGGTTTTGTAGACTGTCTATTCAGAAAAGCATCTACAGGCAGTTGGTCAGTGTGTGTGTGTGTGTTTTAAAGGGGTCTGAGTGTTGTAAGAGTAAACTGCAGACAGACTGTGTGACTGTGCAAGAATGTGAGTGAGTGCATGTGTGTCTGTGTGTGTGTGTTAACTTTTACAGCAGAAATAGAAACATAAGACAAGTGTAAAAAATTTACCTATACAGAGCAAAGATGATGCCAATGATTAATGGTGCAGCGGGATATAAACCACATCTAGAAAATGTGAATGCATGTACTGCATGTAGCATGTATTTACGTAACTCATAGTGTCTATGTAAAACCTATTACATGTTGAGATTCAGTATAGGAACAAGTTTGACAAACAAAGTTGACAGCAGCCATTCCTTACAGACTTCCATAGAATGGAAAAAAAAATATATACTATGAAAATCAATGGCTACAATCAACTTTTTGATTACCAACATTCTTCAAAATATCTTCTTTTGTTTTCAACAGAAGAAAGAAACTCACACATGTTTATAGTAGAGGGTGAGTAAATGATAACAGAATTTTTTTAAAATTTTTTTTTTGGTTAACCTATCCATTTAACACTGATCAAAAATAAATCTGAGAGATAAATGTTCAGATTTAGCACTAATGAAAAACCCTGATTACAAATTCCCTCAAACAATCATTCACAGTATTCAATTCAGTTCAGTTCAAGTTTATTTGTATAGCGCTTTTTACGATACAAATCGTACAAATGGCAGAAATGTATGGAAAAATCAATTAAAGATGTAATCAAACAGACGAGGAACACTATTAACAGCAATTATTATATGATGCAATCAAACTTATAGCAAAATTTGGTAGTTCTGTATGTACATTCAGGGTTGGCATCATCTGAGGTCCTCTGAGGGGTTGGCATCATTTCTTCTCAGGTGTTCTAGATCCAGACTAAAGCTTGTGTAAATCCTAGTTACCACGGGATGTCAGTCCCATGGCAGAAACAGAAAAACGAATAGAGACGTAATTAGCATAGCGGCTGTTCCAACCAAGTAAAATTAATTTGTTTAACCCAAGCTAAAGAATAATAATGCGCATTTGATCAGACATAACTGCAGTACAAGATTATGAGATGCATTATTTGAATGCTTGGCCAAAGAGATGTGTCTTTAATCTAGATTTAAACAGAGAGAGTGTGTCTGAATCCCAAACATTATCAGGAAGGCTATTCCAGAGTTTGGGAGCAAAGTGCGAAAAAGCTCTACCTCCTTTAGTGGACTTTGCTATCCTAGGTACTACCAAAAGTCCAGCGTTTTGCGACCTTAGGGAGCGAGTTGGATTGTAGTGTGATAGAAGTCTAGTTAGGTACGCAGGAGCTAAACTATTAAAGGCCTTGTAGGTAAGTAATAATATTTTGTAACTGTTACTGAACTTAATAGGTAGCCAGTGCAGAGACTGTAAAATTGGGGTAATATGATCAGATTTTCTGGTCCTGGTAAGGACTCTAGCCGCTGCATTTTGGACTACCTGTAGCTTGTTTATTGAAGATGTAGGACAACTACCTAGCAGTGCATTACAATAATCCAGTCTAGAGGTCATGAATGCATGTTTCATTCTGTTTTTGTAACATGGGAAATATAATTTTCTAATGACAAGTTGCTGTCTAATATAACACCCAGATTTTTGACAGTAGAGGAAGTAACAGTACATCCGTCTAGTTGTAATTTGTAATCCAAGAGATTCTGTGTACTGTTTTTTGGTCCAATAAGTAATATCTCTGTCTTATCCAAATTTTATAGGAGAAAATTATTGGTCATCCAATCTTTAACATTTTTAACACACTCTTTTAGCTTAGATAATTTAGAAGTTTCATCTGGTCTTGTTAAGATATATAGTTGAGTATCATCAGCTTAACAGTGGAAACAAATCCCATATTTTCTAATAATATTACCAAGGGGCAACATGTATATTGAAAATAGCAGAGGACCTAGGACAGATCCTTGTGGCACTCCATATTTTTCTGGTGATAATTGAGATGACACCCTATTTAAATAAACAAAGTGGTATCGATCCGACAGGTAGGATATAAACCATCTTAAAGCCTGCCCTTGAATACATGTACAGTTTTGTAATCGATCTATGAGTATGTTATGATCTATAGTGTCGAACGCAGCACTAAGCTCAAGTAAAACTAGCAATGAGATGCAGCCTTGGTCTGACGCAAGAAGCAAGTCATTTTTAATTTTAACAAGTGCAATTTCTGTACTATGGTGGGGCCTGAAACCTGAAATTCTTCATAGAGATCATTTTTTTGCAGGAAGGAGCAAAATTGAGCAGACACAACTTTTTCTAAAATTTTTGACATAAACAAAGATTTAAAATGGGTCTGTAATTTGCCAGTTCACTAGGATCTAGTTGTGGTTTCTTAATAAGAGGCTTAATAACCGCCAGCTTGAATGGTTTTGGGATGTGACCTAAAGATAACAACGAGTTAATAATATTGAGAAGCGGTTGTTTTGATACAGGTAACAACTCTTTCAGTAATTTAGTGGGAACAGGATCTAATGTCCATGTTGTTGGTTTAGATGCATTGATAAGTTTATTTAGCTCTTCCTGTCCTATAGTTGTAAAGCACTGCAATTTATCTTTGGGTGTGGTTAATGAAGCTGAAGTATTAGATGCTGTAGAATCTACATTTGCTATTGTATTTCTAATGTTATCTAATTTATCAGTGAAGAAATTGATAAAGTCATTACTATTAAACTTTGAGGGAATATTTAGATCGGGTGGTGTCTGGTTATTTGTTAAGCCACTGTGCTAAATAAAAACCTTGTTTTGGTTATTTTCAAAGAGTTTGTGGATATGCTCGGCCCTGGCAGTTTTTAGAGCCTGTTTATAGCTGGACATACTGTATTTCCACGCAATTCTAAAAACTTCCAAGTTAGTTTTTCTCCATTTGCGCTTAAGACTACGGGCTTCTTTCTTTAGTGAGTGGGTATTACTATTGTACCATGGCACAGTACGTTTTTCTCTAACCTTTTCAATCAATCCCTACAGTCAAGCACGGAGGTGGAAACATTATGCTTTGGGGCTGTTTTTATGCTTAGGGTACAGGATGACTTCACCGCATTGAGGGGCATATGGATGGGACCATGTACCGTAAAATCTTGGATCTTCCTTCATCCAGAACATTGAAGATGGGTCATGGATAAGTCTTCAAGGATAACAATGACCTGAAACATACCGCCAAGGCAACAAAGGAGTGGCTCAAGAAGAAGCATATTAAGGTCATGGAGTGGCCTAGCCAGTCTCCAGACCTCAGTCCTATAGAAAATCTGTGGAGGGAGCAGAAACCTCAAGTTGCCAAACAACAGCCAAGAAACCTTAAGGATTTAGAGAGAATCTGTAAAAAGGAGTGGATCAAAATCCCTTCTGAAATGTGTGCAAATCTGGTGACCAACTACAAAAAACGTCTTACCTCTGTGCTTGCCAACAAGCGTTTCTTCAAGTACAAAGTCATGTTTTGCTTGGGGATCGAATACTTATATCACTCACCGAAATGCAAATCAATTTCTAACCTTAATACAATGCGTGTTTTCTGGATTTTTTTGGTTGGTATTCTGTCTCTATACATTAAAATAAACCTAGCATAAAAATTACAGACCCTTCATTATTATTATTATTATTATTATTATTATTATTATTATTATTATTTATTTATTTATTTATTTGTAAGTGGGCAAACTTACAAAATCAACAGGGGATCAAATAAATATTTTCCCCCACTGTATGTGAACAGAAGGAACTCAGGTTTCATCTTCATACACAGGAATTTGTCTAACTCAAATGACAGATGTAACAAAATCTCCAGATAATCTCCAGCCACGTCTAACAATAATACAGATTCACAAAGTCGTCCTTAAGATTAGATATGAGAATAGCACAATGCTGCAGTGATGTTGTGTTTCTGCGCCCTGGTTTCCTCGACAAAAACCCAATAAGGTTTGACAAACAAAAGTGGTGACCAACAAAGTCTCTACAATCGCCAGGAAAAAAGCTAAATGTAGGTTATAAACAAATTACAGCTCAATCGAATGACTTCAACGTCCCCACCATTAATCTTCCAACAACTCTGTTAGTCTTTACTTAAAAGATGTCACCGACAACCCCTGAAGACCCTTTTAGCCACTTGTTAGCAACCACCATTTTTTTTTTTTTTTTGTAGATAAGTAAAACCTTAAAACACATACACAAAGGGGGTATTACTTGATGTATGTTAGGTTGTAGAATGAAACATTAAAATATCTTGAGCTTGTGTTATTTTAGGTATGTAACAATAAATAAATAAAATAACATACAAACATTCAAAAAACCCACTGACTTCAGGACAGTGGAACTGGAAGTGATAAAATGGATAAAATTAAAAATCCTTTTGGCCTACTACAAAAATATGTCAACTGTTTAAATATTATGCAAAGGATATCCCATTTTGTCTAAAAGTAATTTGAATGACATAAATTATTTTCAGCTGTCTATCATCTGTCTTATAACAGGGACAGGAGGGTTAGCACTGGTCAGTGTCAGGCAATGCTGGCTGGACCAAACAAGACAGTTATGGATGTACACAGGGCAGACTCAATGATGGCCAAATGGAGCTGCCGAAACAGTACTCGGCTATCAAGTCTGACTTGTTTCTTGTTTCTGAGTCTATTGTTTAAATATTGTGTAAAGGATATCCCATATTGTCTAAAAGTAACTTGAATGATGTCAATTGTCATCACTGGTCAGTGTAAGGCAAATAATTCAGATTGAGCAATAAAGATAACACACTTACAGATCACTGATAATACAGATTATCCTATATAATACAGATAATATATATAATAGATAATACAGATCACTGATAATAGGCATCTCTAAAATATCTGATTGTGTGCAATCTGCAGACCTGAACCAATGTTTTACAGACGTTTTACAAACAAAACAGTAGGCAGGGATCATCAGGTCGGAGATATAATGAGAAAAATAAAAACGTTTACAAAAAAACTGTACGTGCCGTCACACATGTAATAATCCACACTGCCCTCTACTGGAGATGTAAAGCAGAACAGAACATTTTTCTCACCTGTCATCAATTGATCTGCAGGATGAATAGTGAATTGTAACAAATCTAAATTAGCCCATTACTGTATTTCTTAACAAACAAATTTGGCTATATAATAAACATTTTGTTTGTACTTACAAAATACTCACTTTCATACATGATTAGTTTGTTTGTGTGGCTCTAGCTATTGTGATGTGTAAAAAAGTCAGTAACTTTATTTAATTTTGTTTTGGGTGTCTTTTTTTGCAAATAAAACAGACACAAATTACCTTTTTTGATTATATACATTTAGATTTAAGTTGCATAACAGACTATTATTTTTTTTAATATAATTTCAAGTTCACTTCCATTTTTAAATTTACTTCAAGAAAAAGTTCTGCATTATTTATTCGTAAATTTGTTAGATTTATCGCCTTAAAAGTAATAATAAAACTTAGCTAGAAGAAGGGGAAAAAGACTTAAAAACCTCAACATTTATTGAGTCAGAAATTCATCATTTATTTAGTCTTTATGTAATCTATTTACAGTTAAACACATTATTATTTCTCTGAAAGAAAGTTTTTAATCCACTTTAATAGGTTCACTCTTTTACAAGTACAAGTTGTTTACTGACTCAATCACTAGATGTCGCCACAAACTGCATTAAAATCAAAGGCTGTTCTAATTTACTCCGTTACGGAAATCAGTTCCCTCAAAAGTCCATAGTAGCATATCTCAAATAACCACAATGTGCAGTGTTTCACACTTCCGCATAATGAGACGATTCTATACAGGAATCTTTATAAACTGATGAACCAACAAATAAAACATGTTTACAAAGAGACAGGCAGATGATTCAGAGTAGATTTACATATAAAAAGCCTTCCGTGAAAGGCCTGAGAGATTATTTGCAAGAAGCTGACAGGCGGTTTAAGGGAATGGAGGGTAACACGAGGAGATGTTTCCGGAAAACTGAAGTAACATGGTGACAGGGCCATAATTCACCTGCCTCCAGCTTGATTGTGTTTATCTATAAAGCCATTTTACATACCTTGAAGGAAACTGAGGACAGATGTTAATATAGACTTCAGTCAAATGCAAACTGCATCCGATGCATCCAATGTTTTCAAAATGAAAAGAGAATCCTTACACTAGTAGAAACAGTTTGAGAGGAGCACAGTTGTGTAGACTGTTACATGTTATGAACGCAGACCACAGCATGGACTAATAAAAAATATCTTGAGTCTTTTTATTGAAAAGCTATGTTGATGGACCACTAAATTTGAATGAATGTCAATGGTGGATACGGCCCTGATTGTACACAATGTTTTAACATCATCCATAATATTACAAAGGCCTAAGGCTGATGATACACGGGACTTTTTGAGCAATGTTGCCAGGCAACGGACAACCAACCAGGTGAGACACAGGGGCCATGACCGATCTAAAGTATCCAGATATAAATTTGTTACCCATTCTCAATAGGGAAAGTGCCCAAGCAACGTTGCTCAAAAAAAGTTGCACAGTCTATCTAAGGGTATGAACATTTCTATACCATTTCACCCAGTGACATTTTCTATTTAATTGTTTTAAAGGGTCCTGAAGTGTGTCTTCAGAGACAGAAAAAGAAAAAAAAAACCTCTGGGGAAATTGGTTCCCTTTCAGTCGGTCATTCTCGACGCCACGTCGGTGACCGACGAAAATGGGATATCGCTTCGATAGACCAATCTACTTCGAGTGTAAACTAAACGAGCCAATGCACATTGGCATGCAATTATTGCATCCAGCTGCCGCTGATCACAGCGTGAGTATAATAAGGCAGCAGGTGCAATGCATACCAGCTTTTCGCTTCGGAGCCGAGCGTTAGTATCGTTCTGCTCAACTGTGTCTGCTGTGAACTACGAGTTCAGCACGCTCTCGGAAGCTTCGTGTGTTGGCGAGATGGCGAGTTTGAGGGAGGTGCGTTCCAGCGTCGAGTGGATTGCACACTTCAGGATACACTACCCCCTGTCGTGTTGCAAGCGGCCAATTCCCCTGTGCGCCTCAGCACTAAAAGAGCATTTCCTAAAGAGCAAATTTCTCTAAAAGAGCTTCTTGGGTGCGTCTTTGTAAAGACGACGGATCGTCCTTATAAGGATGCCGTTTCACCCGTGCGTTTCTGGGTGCGTTCGTTACCTGGCAACGGGTGTTGGTCACGATTGCTGCCTCACGTGTCTGGGCAAACACGCTGAGGTAGCTTTCGTGTGGATGAGTCATCTTTTCTCTCTGCGGGAAGATGACCATCTCGGAGCTGCGAACCAGGGCTCTGCTTCCTTCAAAAAAGGGGGTGGAGTCCCGTTGCCGCTGTCGCGATTTGGGGCTCGTTCTGGCGGCCGACAGACGAAAACCATTTCCAGCAGGAGCACGGGCGGTTTGAGGATTATAGTGGTGGCAAACCCCGCAGGGAACCAACCCTCTGGGGACCATCACTCCTCTTGCATCTCCTATCCAGAGGAGTAACCCACGGAACGCGCTGGGCCCTCTTCAAAGAGCGTACCAGTGGTATCCAGTGGGCCTCCCCCTGACCAGATGTCGATCTCAGCATCGGAGGGAGAGCTGTCAGATGAAGATTCAGCTGTGCTGCTGCCCTCTGGGACGGTGGCGAAGCCTGAATTGGATCCGGAGATGACAGCTATGCTTTCCCGGGCCGCGGAGAGGGTAGGGCTCGAGTGGAAATCTCCACCGCGTCCCGAGCCCTCGAGGCAGGATGATTGGTTTCTCAGGGTGGCGCGCGCTGGTTTTCAGCGCCCCACCCTGGTGCCTTTCTTCCCGGAAGTGCATGACGAGCTCACCAGGTCGTGGATGGCACCTTTTACTGCCAGAAACTGGCTGGTGGGCTCCTCCTCCCTCACCACCCTCGATGGCAGTGCAGCGAAGGGGTATTCGGTGATTCCCCCAGTGGAGGCGGGCGGGGGGTAGCGATGCAAGTGTGTCCTAAGTCTGCCTCCTGCTGGCGGGGAGACCCGGTGCTTCCTTCCCGGGCCTATAGGCATTCGTCTGGTCTAACCGGCGGTGCCTATATGGCTTGCGGGGAAGCTGCTTCTGCCTTACACGCTGTGGTGTTACTGCAGGTGCACCAGGCCAAGGCACTGAAGGACCTGCACGAGGGTGGTTACGATCCAGAAGTTCTGAAAACTCAGAACCGCCACTGGCCTCGCGCTCCGAGCGACGAAGGTCACTGCGCATTCTCTGGGTCGTGCGATGTCCACGCTTGTGGTCCAGGAGCGCCATCTCTGGCTGAGACTGGTTGAAATGAGGGACGCCGACAAAGATCAGTTCCTTAATGCCTGTGTCCCAGACCGGCCTCTTCGGTGACTTGGTCGAGAACCTGGCCCAGCAGTTCTTGGCCGCACTGGAGCAGACTGAGGCGGTCCAACCTTCTGCCCGGCGGGCAGCTGCTGCCTCCACCCGTCCGCCGGTTGCAACGCCCCAGCCTGCTCGTTGGCGAGGGCGGCCCCCTGCCTCCACCTGCTCCCGCGCCACATCCGCAGCAGCCTCCATCAAGTGGCGCCGTAGAGCTGGGCATAGGCGGTCCTGGCCCCCGTCAAACCTGGCGGTGAGCGGAAGAGCAAGAGGCCCCGGGACGGGTGGCCCAGAGAGAGGTAGCCGCTTTCTGGGGGATGGTGAAAGCACCTCTCCCTCCTCTGGAGGAGGGCCAGGGGAAAATCTGGAAATCTCGACGAGAGAGCGGTTTTCTCTGTCTCTGGGTCCCAGGAGGGCACGGAGAGTTGCGGACGGCCAAACACTGGACCTCACTCATCCTCCTCCTTCGCCAGATGGCAGCAGCGGGCGGTTCGAGAGCGTCAACAAAGGCCCTACTCACGCACCCTCTGCCAACCCGTGGAACCAGGTGAGCCCTGCACCCCACACTCGCACCACACTCAGGCCTGCTCACAAAAAAAGCCCTCCAGCCGATATGAGGACGGGGTTTTACAGCCCCTACTTCATTGTACCCAAGAAAGGCGGTGGGTTACGACCGATCTTGGATCTGCGAGTTTTGAACCGGGCCCTTCATCGGCTACCGTTCAAGATGTTGACGCAGAAACGCATCTTCGGGTGCGTCTGTCCCCGAGATTGGTTTGCAGCGATCGACCTGAAGGACGCGTACTTTCCTGTGTCGATCCTTCCGCGCCACAGACCTTTTCTGCGGTTTGCGTTCGAAGGACAGGCATATAAGTACAAGGTCCTGCCCTTCGGGCTGTCCCTGTCTCCCCGTGTCTTCACGAAAGTCACGGAGGTGGCTCTTGTTCCCCTCAGAGAGCAGGGTGTTCGTATTCTCAACTATCTAGACGATTGGCTGATACTAGCACAATCTCGGGATCAGTTGTGCGATCACAGGGACCTGGTGCTCCGGCACCTCAGCCTGTTGGGCCTTCGGGTCAACTGGGAAAAGAGCAGACTCTTGCCAATGCAGAGGATCTCTTTTCTCGGTATGGAGTTGGATTCGGTCGAACAGACAGCACGCCTCACGGAGGAACGTGCGCGGTTGGTGCTAGCCTGCTTGAATACATTCAAGAGCAGGACAGCAGTCCCACTGAAACTATTTCAGAGGCTCCTGGGGCATATGGCGGCCGCAGCGGCACTTACACTGCTCGGCCTGTTACATATGAGACCGCTCCAGCACTGGCTTTATGGCCGAGTCCCGAGGTGGGCGTGGAAGCGCGGCACTCACCGGGTCCAAGTTACACCGGCCTGTCGCCAAACCCTCACCCCGTGGTCAGATCTTGTGTTTCTCAGGGCAGGGGTGCCCCTAGAGCAGATCTCCAGGCATGCTGTGGTTTACACGGATGCCTCCACCACCGGCTGGGGGGCCACGTACAACGGGCATGCAGTCTCAGGGGTTGGACGGGCCCGCAGCTGCAGTGGCACATCAATTGCCTAGAGTTGTTAGCAGTGCACTTGCCTTGAATCGTCTCAAATGTCACTTACGAGGCAAGCATGTGCTGGTCCGAACGGACAACACAGTGACCATTGCGTACATCAACCGACAAGGTGGTCTGCGCTCCCGTCGCATGTCACAACTCGCCCGCCACCTCCTCCTCCTTTGGAGTCAGAAGGTTCTGAGGTCTCCTTGTGCCGTTCACATTCCAGGCTTGCTCAACCGTACAGCCGACGAGCTGTCTCGAGCAATGCTCCCAGGAGAATGGCGACTCCATCCCCTGACGGTCCAGCTGATTTGGAGACGGTTCGGAGCCGCTCAGGTAGACCTGTTTGCTTCTCCAGAGACCGCTCACTGCCAGTTGTTCTACTCCCTGACCGAGGGAACTCTCTGCAGGGATGCACTGGCACACAGCTGGCCGCGGGGGCCTACGCAAGTATGCGTTTCCCCCAGTGAGCCTTCTTGCACAGACACTGTGCAAAGTCCGCGAGGACGAGGAGCAAGTCTTGCTAGTGGCGCCGTATTGGCCCACGCGGTCCTGGTTCCCCGAACTAGTGCTCCTCGCGACAGCCCCTCCTTGGCCGATTCCTCTGAGGAAGGATCTACTGA
Source organism: Cyprinus carpio (assembly GCF_018340385.1). Taxonomy (NCBI): domain Eukaryota; kingdom Metazoa; phylum Chordata; class Actinopteri; order Cypriniformes; family Cyprinidae; genus Cyprinus; species Cyprinus carpio. The sequence continues at coordinate 2,333,622 of NC_056587.1, forward strand.
CTCAGAGACGGGGCACCATTTGGAACCCGCGTCCAGACCTTTGGAAACTCCATGTCTGGTCCCTGGACGGGACGCAGAGGTTCTAGGTGACCTGCCCCAGGAGGTAGTGAACACCATCACTTCGGCAAGAGCACCGTCTACGAGACACGCTTACGCCTTGAAGTGGAACCTGTTCGTCGAGTGGTGTTCTTCTCGCCGAGAAGACCCCCGAAGATGCCCGATTGCGGTTGTGCTTTCCTTTCTGCAGCAAGGGCTGGAGCGAAAGCTGTCTCCCTCCACCCTCAAAGTCCAGGTTGCCGCTATTGCTGCGTACCATGACCCCGTGAATGGGAAGTCTTTAGGTAAGCATGACCTCGTCATCAGGTTCCTTAGAGGGGCCAGGAGGTTAAATCCTTCCCGGCCCCCCTCCATACCCTCTTGGGACCTGACTCTGGTGCTGAAATCACTACAGCAAGGCCCATTCGAGCCTTTGCATTCAGTCGAGCCAAAGTTTCTTTCATTGAAAACTCTGCTCCTGCTTGCACTGGCCTCCATCAAGAGGGTAGGGGACCTGCATGCATTTTTGGTCGACGATTCGTGCCTAGAGTTTGGGCCGGCTGACTCCCAGGTAATCCTGAGGCCCCGGCCCGGCTACGTGCCCAAGTTCCCACTACACCCTTCAAAGACCAAGTGGTGAACCTGCAAGCGCTGCCCCTGGAGGAGGCAGACCCAGCCCTAGCTTTGCTCTGTCCCGTCCGAGCACTGAGATGCTACGTAGACCGGACACAAAGCTTCAGGACCTCAGAGCAGCTCTTTGTCTGTTACGGAGGCCGGCAGAAGGGGAATGCCGTCTCTAAGCAGAGGATGGCCCGCTGGATTGTGGATGCCATAGCCCTGGCTTATCAGGCACAGGGTGTGCCCTGCCCGTTCAGGTTGCGAGCTCACTCAACAAGAAGTGTTGCATCCTCCTGGGCGCTGGCTTGTGGCACCTTGCTTACAGATATTTGTAGAGCTGCGGGCTGGGCGACCCCTAACACGTTTGCTAGGTTCTATAGCCTTCGTGTAGAGCCGGTATCCTCCTGTGTTCTCACCTCAAACGGGTAGTGGCACCGAGAGGCCCCGGTTAGTGTCGGCTTGCTAAAACCGTTCCAGAGTGTCCGTACTGTAGACCCTGTTGAGATCCTCCATCACCCTAGGCAGCTGGACGCGGCGGAACGTCCGGCGCCAGGCCTTCATGATGAATCCGTGAGAACCATGGAAGGCTGGGTTCCATATTGAGACCTAAGCGGTACTCGTATGCGTATAGTCCACGGTATAGCCTTAGAGCCCGTGTTTCCCAAGCAGACTTCTGCCTTTCCAGGAGGGTTTGAATCACCTCAAATTTCTCCATATACACCTAAACGGATGCTATATGTGTATTTGCTCCCGAGACCTCCTTCGGGAAGGATGGAGCCTCCGCAGCGTCCCTGTTCCAAGTGGAACGGGTACGTTTTCCCAGTGTTATCCAGTCTCACCCAGTGAGGTAGTGCTTTGACAATGGTGAGTGGAGCTACTTGTTCCGAGCCCCGGCCTACACCTAATAGGGGTGCAGGCGGCTCGCACAGGGCACTGGAAGGGGCAGCACCCATGGCGCTTTGGTAGGGATCCCATTTTCGTCGGTCACCGACGTGGTGTCGAGAGTGACCGACTGAAAGGGAACGTCTCGGTTACGTATGGTAACCCTCTTTCCCTGAAGGAGGGAACGGAGACGCCACGTCCCGTCGCCATGGTTGCTGTACCACCGCTGAGCCGCCGGGTCTCCGGCTCGGCTCCTCAGCGAAAACCTGGTATGCATTGTACCTGCTGCCTTATTATACTCACGCGGTGATCAGCGGCAGCTGGATGCAATAATTGCATGCCAATGTGCATTGGCTCATTTAGTTTACACTCGAAGTAGATTGGTCTATCGAAGCAATATCCCATTTTCGTCGGTCACCGACGTGGCGTCTCCGTTCCCTCCTTCAGGGAACGAGGGTTACCATACGTAACCGAGACGTTACTGTTGGCACACAAACCTTTTTAGTCCTACAGAAGTGATGATGCGATATGAAACTATGATGAATACGTGATTTACCATATTAGGATATTAAGGGATTTACAAACACGGCATAAATATTTATGCATTTTTGCTCAATGAAACACTAGAATAATGTTTTCCATTCCAGAGACTGATAGGATCTGCAGTATTAACAACAGAAGCGGAAAATCCACGGTGTGCCACCCACTCATCAACCCAGAAGGATACCAGCTGAATGAAACAGTCTGTATAAGGCAGCTGCAACTTTACATTCTGCAGGGTGAAATACAGGTAACAGAGATGTTTAATACAGAAAGAAACATCAGACCTATCTTCTTTTTTCGTGTTTGAAGATGTTGTTTACTCACCGCCAAAAGAAGAACATAATTTCAGATGAAAGATGTTTTGTTTCAAATGGCAGGACCATATACGATGAGTGTGGTACAATGTGAATCATTCACTCCTGGAAGTGTTTTGAAATGTAAATACTTAACATCTGCATTCAGAAAATACAGCTTGTCTCAGCAAAGTCAGGCTGGGAGGTAAACATATCATGAATTCATATAAGTGTGGCATATATATTTTAATCCTCGCAAAAGTTTTTATGCAATGTCTAAGATGCCCAGGCCATGTTTCTGCCTGGCATGGAAATTATGCTTATACTGTAATGCAGTCATCAAACCCCTGGATATACTAAGCTATCCATCACTTACGGCCGTTCCTAAAGTGTTCATTTGTATTCATAGTTTGCTGCAATTCTCTCTTTTGGCCTTTTCTTTTCCCCCCACTTTTTCTTTAATTTGTTGTTCACATAGAGAGCTGAACTTGCAGCTTCTGGCATAGCTCGATTGTAAAGGATCCATCAAAGGTTTTATTTTATTTTTAATTTTTTTCATGTCAGGATTTCATAATGGACTGTTACACCAGGCCTCTCCACATCTACACCAAGTCCAATCATTAATCAAAATCTTGTGTTTACATCAAACAAACACATTTACTTCTAATACACTGCATATTACAAAACTGTTAAATTTCTGAACTTTAAGAGTAAAAGTTTGTTCAAAACACATATGCTTTAGTAAAAATGTGAATCTTCTACACAGAAGAGAGAAAAAGATAGATAGCTCATAGTCAAATTAAAAAGATCATGCTCACAAGTTTGCAATAAATGTGTGTATTAAGTTTTTCATTCATTTTATACAAAAAAAGTTTAAACAGTTGGTTCACCTATTTACTTACAGTATATTGATATTTGTTCTGAACCCATTTTTTTCATCTTTGTAAAAAAAAACTGAAAGAAGATGTTTAGCAAAATGTTTATTTTCTGCACAATAACAAATCCTATATTGTTTTGTGTTTGTATCTTCTTGTGAAAAAGTGCACTTAATTCTCCACTTGTATTTAAAATCTTCAAAAATAAGTTTTAAAAACTGTATATCTGTATATCTCTATAATATTAATAAAATAAAATGACACCTGAGTGTTAGTGTAGGCTACACTTTCATGCCTGCTTCTTAACATGCTTAAGCATTCAAAATATGAATTCTTATCACCTTAAGAATCCATAAGTCCTGCTTAAGTGGGGGGAAAAAAGCGCTCCGAAGCAAGATAATAATGCAAATGTGTCTGAAAACATTACATTCAGTTCACAGTTAAGTATATTCTTTCAGTATATTATTTGCATGCAGTTGTGTCAAACCAGGTTTGGCATCAATAATGACAAATGTCACTCGTTGTCACATAGCTTATAACCAGTCACAATATATCCAGTTTGAATATGTGGAAGTGTAAATGAGATTCGGAAGTGAAGGGGGTAGTTTTGTGTGTGTGAGTGAATAACATGAGCAGGGTACAATTTCTGGACAGTTTGGGTCATGAGGAATACATGGAAACTCCATCATGCACTCCATCATTCCAGCTGCATCACTTACCACAATCCCAGGAGCATCATTTATATGACGTTACTGTAATCATTTACACCACCGCAAATGGTCAATCAAGACGAGAAGACTGTAAGCTAGTGCTGGAATTAACCGTGAGCAGGAGGGAGACTGCAGTTATAACCACATCCCGCTGCCCCCCTAAACCAATGCTTAAACGCCACATACACATAGTGACACGAGCAGCTAAGACATAACTTTTCTCCCCTTGGTTTGCAGTTTTTTTTAGGCTACAGAAATGAAAAAAAAAAAAAAAAAAGAAATGCAAAATAAGTGGAAAAAGGGTTAATTTAAGTAGGTGGGGGGGGGGGAACACAATGGGAAAATTTGATCAAAAAGGTCCTAGCTGAGAGACTGCAGTGTGTGTGGGAGTGGGAAAAGAGAAGAGATTTAGACAGCAGCATGTGATCTTACACTTCTCATCACTAGTGACTCAACACACATGTAAAGTTCTCGCACTGACACACACTCACACCACCTCTGACCACTGACCATGTCACTTTGACATATCAAGCTAACTATGTGGCAGACTGTGTGACAAGGCAGACCTGCATTTTTAATGAGCACAACGCGAAGCACAGTTGACTGGAGAGTGTTCGAGCAGCTGAAGCTCTATCTGAAAGTCTTTTTTTAATGCTCAAAATGTGATTAAATATTATCTGATTTTTAAATATCTGCTAATTATCCATCAACTTGGTAAATTAATGTTACATGAATTGTAACATGGGTTGTAAAACTAACAGAAAACATTTTGTGTATGAATCTATTGTAGTATATAAAAAATATATATTTAAAAGTTGCAAATAGGATTTTTTATTTTTTTTATTTTTAATTTACAGTTTTGCAACACTAAAAAATGATGTTAAAGTGGCAGCTGTGATTTCAACTGGGTGGTTTCTGTGGTTCAGCTATGGCAGAAATTCACCATTTAAAAAAATGGCAACAATACTTAAGGTAGTATGGAATGGCATTCGACTGTATGTTTCACAGCTTATAAAAATATATATTTTTCATTGATAGATATATGATATATAACCAATCTATCCAAACTACCAAAATTGAAAACTACAAAATGAATATTGTTTGTGCATGTGTGTGTGTATATATATATATATATATATATATATATATATATATATATATATATATATATATATATATATATATACCGTACAGTATACAGTGTATATATATGTGTCATTTTAACAATAATTGATTGTAAAAGTATATTGATTTTCTTGTTGGGTATACAGGTCCTTCTCAAAAAATTAGCATATTGTGAAAAAGTTCATTATTTTCCATAATGTAATGATAAAAATTAAACTTTCATATATTTTAGATTCATTGCACACCAACTGAAATATTTCAGGTCTTTTATTGTTTTAATACTGATGATTTTGGCATACAGCTCATGAAAACCCAAAATTCCTATCTCAAAAAATTAGCATATCATGAAAAGGTTCTCTAAACGAGCTATTTTAACTCTAAACACCTGCAGAAGATTCCTGAGGCTTTTAAAAACTCCCAGCCTGGTTCATTACTCAAAACCGCAATCACGGGTAAGACTGCCGACCTGACTGCTGTCCAGAAGGCCATCATTGACACCCTCAAGCGAGAGGGTAAGACACAGAAAGAAAATTTCTGAACGAATAGGCTGTTCCCAGAGTGCTGTATCAAGGCACCTCAGTGGGAAGTCTGTGGGAAGGAAAAAGTGTGGCAAAAAACGCTGCACAACGAGAAGAGGTGACCGGACCCTGAGGAAGATTGTGGAGAAGGACCGATTCCAGACCTTGGGGGACCTGCGGAAGCAGTGGACTGAGTCTGGAGTAGAAACATCCAGAGCCACCGTGCACAGGCGTGTGCAGGAAATGGGCTACAGGTGCCGCATTCCCCAGGTCAAGCCACTTTTGAACCAGAAACAGCGGCAGAAGCACCTGACCTGGGCTACAGAGAAGCAGCACTGGACTGTTGCTCAGTGGTCCAAAGTACTTTTTTTGGATGAAAGCAAATTTTGCATGTCATTCGGAAATCAAGGTGCCAGAGTCTGGAGGAAGACTGGGGAGAAGGAAATGCCAAAATGCCTGAAGTCCAGTGTCAAGTACCCACAGTCAGTGATGGTCTGGGGTGCCATGTCAGCTGCTGGTGTTGGTCCACTGTGTTTTTATCAAGGGCAGGGTCAATGCAGCTAGCTATCAGGAGATTTTGGAGCACTTCATGCTTCCATCTGCTGAAAAGCTTTATGGAGATGAAGATTTCGTTTTTCAGCACGACCTGGCACCTGCTCACAGTGCCAAAACCACTGGTAAATGGTTTACTGACCATGGTATTACTGTGCTCAATTGGCCTGCCAACTCTCCTGACCTGAACCCCATAGAGAATCTGTGGGATATTGTGAAGAGAAAGTTGAGAGACACAAGACCCAACACTCTGGATGTGTTTAAGGCCACTATCGAAGCATCCTGGGCCTCCATAACACCTCAGCAGTGCCACAGGCTGATTGCCCCCATGAAACGCCGCATTGAAGCAGTCATTTCTGCAAAAGGATTCCCGACCAAGTATTGAGTGCATAACTGAACATAATTATTTGAAGGTTGACTTTTTTTGTATTAAAAACACTTTTCTTTTATTGGTCGGATGAAATATGTTAATTTTTTGAGATAGGAATTTTGGGTTTTCATTAGCTGTATGCCAAAATCATCAGTATTAAAACAATAAAAGACCTGAAATATTTCAGTTGGTGTGCAATGAATCTAAAATATATGAAAGTTTAATTTTTATCATTACATTATGGAAAATAATGAACTTTTTCACAATATGCTAATTTTTTGAGAAGGACCTGTATGTACATTATATGGTAATTCGCTATAATTTTGTATTAAAAAAAAATAGTTTTACTACTCAGAATCTTACAACTTCTACTGTCACACCAGGAGGGTGGCAATCATATATTGTGATTTCATCCCTATATCTAATTTCTAACTGTAGGGGTCTCCCCTACAAGAGTTTGCAAATATGAAAACTGTTTTTCAACATAGCAGCACATCTGTAACAGATACATTCTACAAAACAATTAATCTTGTATCCTTTCCATTGCTCAGTATGAAACAAATGTAAATATTCAGCAGCACAACATCATTTAGCTTTTGTTTGTTGCCAGCTGTGAGACAATGATGAAACTGCACAGAGCCGAGAGCTGTTAATGATAGTCAGACATAAACACTTTTACAAAGATCTTATCATTTTTGCAAAAGACAAAAACAATGGTGTTTCCTGTTCAGTTCTATAATGATAAATAGCCTCTACAGAGTTACGCAAGTTTGGATGATTGACTACTATAAGTGAAACTGGAAAAAAATGCAGCGAAGAAAAGGAAAATCATTACAGACAATAGGCAGCAGAACAGGCTGTTTTACTATCATACTGCTCGATTACAGCAAATTGCATCAGCACAGCCTCCATTTCAATAGTCTAGTCGCTCCTTCTTAAATCTCAAGAATAACATGGTCTGGAAATCAATTTCAATAAGAAAAAATTGACAAGTGCCTCATAAAATCAGCCATATAAGTTTAAGTGGATGTGCACTTCAACCTGTCAGAGTGTAGACAAAACCATGTCAGGACAAATGAACTTTCTGAAGGCTGATGGTCTGCAGGTGCTGTTGTAAAGTGCTTTATAAATAAAGTGAATGAATGAATCAATGAATGATGGAGCAGATCTGTTCCAGTAGGGCAGAATCGAAAAACTGTCTCTGCTCATTTCCACAAATTCTGTCTGTGGACATAATCACAAGCATGACTTATAAAGTCGATTTAAATAAATGATTATTATTAAACTGAAAGGTTAAATATTGATTTACTGATGTGGTGGGCATGACCTTTTAGATATCTGATACCCATCCAAAAACAGTCATCACGGCCTAATGCATCTAGATGATGTTAAAGGCGCAATTTTATAAAAGCACAAAAGAGGATTTGCTCTTTCTTCATAAGTCTTTCTCAGGGACACGCGTTCAGCTTTTTATTTCATACTGAACAGGCAGCAAAACTGGCCATGTTCTCTGCTTAAGCTTCATAGAATCCTAGGAATTTGAGGATTTTGATCTGTGGTATCTGTTGCACATTTTATTGAAAAGACTGGATTGCTGTAGCCTTATCTTCCATTATACCATATGAAAAGACAAGGCTGTGGAAAACCCATCTAAGGAGCAGTCACACATCCACACACCAAAATAACAGAGGTAGAAAGAGAGAAAACCATCCAATTATGCCACTCAGTTGTTTCTATGTGTTTTATTTATTCAGATTTTATTTTATTCAGAAAACACATAATAAGGATAATGATTAATGTCTAGACAAAGGAAACTTTTTATCCAAAGCAGATTTGTGAAGAACTATTACATGCCAAATGTACTTGAACATGAACTCAATTTAAATTGTTTCTTGTTGATTCCTTTGATAAGGTTTCAGTTCATTTCTACAGCAGATACCAAAAACATATCCTAAAGCCTAAACAGCACAAAATTCTTGATGAAGGAAGAAATTTCCTGAGGACACCAAAACACCAGCAGGGCATTAGCATAAATAGGAACTGGTCCTCCAACTCTTAGGCAAACACAGCAGAATTAACTCCCTGCTTGAACATGTCAATCAAAATGGAGGGTTGAGCACACACTGAATGTTTGGAAACCAGATGAAAACCCAAAAATGAGACGAACTAGCTGAGCTGCAGTGGCAGCCACAGCTGAACATATCCTCCAGCTACAACAAATCTCACAGGGAACTGGAAAGATAAATCGGCTTGATTTCAGTTACCCTGACAACACAAAAACATTTGTCAAACCTTACATTCCTATGTTCATAATATGTTACCAGATGGGTTGAGCTAACTTGGAAAAGTAGTCATAGATTGCTAAAAATGGATACATAAGAGATTAATCATGTCTGAGATATATTGCCTGAAATATTCAGTTAGCTGCTTCAGTAAAACTGAATGGAATACAGCCTTGTATTTGGAATATCCTCTCTTTATTCCCCAGGGACATGACTTGTCTGGTTTTGGTGGCAAATATAAAACCTTTTATCTCTATAAGAAGATAAAACCTTCAATGGTCTGTACATTTTAAACCACTTTTCACAAATGGCTAAATTTTTTATTTTTTAAGAAAAGTTTGCTTTACCTTCAGAAAATGTTTATTATCAACCTCAGAAGGTACAAAAGCTGTTTTTCCCCCTCTGTTGATTTCAGTTCTCATTTGTTTTCTATGGATCTGCCATTTTTTGCTAATCTATCATGTTTAATACAACTTTACAATGTGACTAAAAGCATCATTTTCAAGCAATTAACATTAAAATTAACAGAAAAAATTTGGCACTTATTGAATTACATATTTTTCATATATTTCCCATAAATAAAACAACAACAACAACAACTTGTGCAACATTTTTAGATGTTTGAGCATGAATCACGCAAAAAAACAGTTGCATAAAAAATGTGGGATACAGCTTTTTGGTAACAGTTTTAATAATTAAATATTTTGAAATAGTTTGTCACTACAAAGATTTGAATATTAATCTAAAGGATTATTTCAAATGAGATTGTATGAGCTAAAATTGCTGGATACCATTGAGAAGGTCAAGAAGGTGGTATTGGTGTTTAAAACATGATTTAATTTTTTTTTTCTTTTTTTTTTTCACAGAACAAGTGAAGTGAAAACCCAACCCTGCAGCCGATTCTAAAGATTTCATTGGTGATGCTAATCACTGAGCTTATTGTCTATAGTACACAATGCTGAAACAAATACTAAGCCCTAAAATACTGATAGACAGCATTACTGTTTGTTGCTCATTCTTTGTTTTAGTCATAGTTTTGTCGCTATCCATCCAAGATATTTCTGAACTCTGAACTGAATCCATTAAGTCTGATCACATCTTGACAGCAGACTGCATGATTCAAATGATGACCAATGAAACTAGCTACAGAGCAAGATAGTAAGGTTATATACTGTAGGTTACTTTACACATTTAAGAGTTATCAGAAAACAGAAAACATGGAGTTTGTGTAACTGTTTATTTTAATTTCCCACATAACGCACTTCTGCTCCCCTGACATGATCACTAATGTAGTGTACCGAGACCCAGAACAAGGCTTTTCATAACGTGTCTCTTGCACCTGCAATAAAGTGTTCATATTCGCATTGACAGCATGATCAAAAGCTGCCAGCTTCAGGAGAATCTCTCCGGTTTCAGCTTGCTGAGTAAAAGGGATCTACATTTGGCCTAAAGGCATCCAGCCCCACAGAGATGTTCCATCCCAAAAGCCGCCCATCAACTATCTGAATTAATGACAGTAAAGCAGTCTTGAAGTGGCTTTATTTCCTGTAGGGAACCAAACACATGAACCAAATAAAAACTTGCTGATTAACCAATACTGTTATTTATTTATTTATTTATTTATTTATTTATTTATTTATTTATTTATTTATTTATTTATTTATTTATGTATTTATTTATTTATTTATTTATTTATTTATTTATTTATTTATTTATTTATTTATTATTTTTTATTTATTTATTTATTTATTCATTCATTATATATTTTTTTCCAAAATGCAGTGGTAAATGTCTTATAAAAATATTTTCATTATTTTTAATCAGTTTTTATCCAGAAATCTTCATTTTTGGTCTCTATTGAGATGTGGTGTTTAAGAAATATTTAGGTTTTAATGCTAGTTAAGCTCAATCTACAGCTTTTTTATTTCCATTTATGCTGATTACCACAAATTAGTTGGACTTTCCCTCCTTACTTTGAGGCAAAAATTTTAGTTTTTAAATTTAAGTTGAATTAATGGGAATAATTTGTAAAACATCTTAACTTTAGCTTCTAAAGACTAACTGTTTCAAAGGTAGCCAAAGAGAGAGAGAGAGAGAGAGAGAGAGAGAGAGAGAGAGAGAGAAGGAAACTTAAGTGCTTACTAACCTTTTTTGTGTTGTTATATGCAATTTTTACTTTGTTGCCATGACAACGGTACACCTAAAATCCTAAAAATTACGGAGACCCACATATGACATGGCCATGAATTAATTAATTCCCACAAATTAGTTTTGTTTTTTCTTTGTTGCAATTAAATCGTGGCCATGAATTAAGAATTCATTCCCTTATTTTAGTAAATCATGGCCACACTGTACTAATTCGTTAACTTGTTTTAATTAAATCAAAATGAATTTGTCCACAATGCAGGTCTTAATAGAAATATTAATGCAAATGTTTTTTTATTAAATGCTTCATATTTTAATTCAACCACCTTGACTATATTTTAGGTCTCCTCTATAACTCTGACATACATATTTTGTGTGCTTGAATAAAGACGTCCTAACGCACAGCTTGGTGGAAAGGGGTGAGTTGATTCTATAAATAAAGCATGATGGATGGGCATCACGCCCCATAACCCTGTGTAAAGAAGGTGACTCTGTGGAACTTTAAATTGGTTTATGTTGTGTTTACTGGTGGGCTGTCTTCAGTGTAGGTAAATGGAGGAAATAGTGGCCTTTCCCACTCACATGATTTTCCAAATCATTACACTAACAATCTCTGCGTGACCTCATTAAACTGGCCCTATTTGGAAGTCTCTCAGTAAGCAGATGAAACCTTTAAGGCATATAAAATGGGTTTAGTATGATCAACAGCAACCATGTCACAATGAGTGCTTTTACTTTCCACAATCTGTGCTTCCACAACCTCTAATTAAATTACTGACCGTTTCCATATGCATCCATCCCAGGAATGCTTTTAAGACCAAAGCCAAGTCTAGCATTCCAAACAACTCCAAACCTCACTTACGCACACTTCTGTATGCATGATCTCTGGGAAAGTTAACAGATTGCGCCTCCTGTGTCTAAAATGAGCTCTAAGTTTTGTTTTCATAGGCCGAGTGGTGCCCTCACAAATCCTGACATCATTTGCAATAACATACACAAATGCGGCTAAAAGCTTCCAGCTGTTTTCTACTTAAAGCAATTCTCTCCTACCCGTGAGCTGGAAAATAACCGCAAAGGTGCGATTCTATGACTTTTACCACCACACCCTGTGGTCTGCACTGTGTAACTCAATTGCAACAGCTCAGATTCAATCCTGACTACACTAAAAAAAATATGAACGTTCTCCAGAAGAAAAGTGATGTTACAGGTTCAGTAAAAGTCAAAGGGATAAAACAAAATCTCTCTCTCTCTCTGGAAATATGTATGTATATATATATATATATATATATATATATATATATATATATATATATATATATATATATATATATATATATATTATATATATATATATATTATATATATATATATATATATATATATATAGTCCATCCATTAAAAGTGTACGCAAGCAAAATTTTTACACATTAAAAAGACTTTGTAAAAGTAATCCATATGAATCAAGCAGTTTAATCCAAGTCTTCAGAACAGACACAATTGCTTTATATGATGAACAGATTTAATTTCACATATTAATATATAAAAGCACATAGAAGGAGCACATCCAATATGCTAAACAGAATCTCCAGAGTGCTTGGTTAATGCGTGAGAACAATCCTCATTGGCTCTCTCACATCAAGCATTAAAGTTTGAGCTTCCGTGAAATGTTGATTACATCTCTTCAACAAAAATGATGAGAGAACATTAAAAATATCTTCATTTGAGTTCCAAAGATGAACAAAAGTCTTCAACACGAGGGTATAAGTAAATGTGAACCATCCCTTTAAGCACATTTGTTGCATAATGTTCATTACAACAACAATAAATAAATAAATAATAAATAAATAAAATAAATACGTAAATTATTTCGACTCTATCCTTTTCTTTAAATAAAAAATGGAGGTAATGATGAGGTACTTACAGTGGAAGTAAATGGGGCCCATTTTTTCAGTATTTAACCACAGAAGTGAGAAGCTTGAAACCGCTTTAATAGAGTTGTAGAATTATAGAATTTGAGTATTTAACCACAAAAAACAAACAAACTTGTAATTCTTTAAAAGCACTTCATCTGTTAAAATGTGTGGGTTGTAAAGCTGTTTAAATAACAGTATAGTTTTAATATTAGTTTTTAGAGTTGTTTTAATGGTTGGGTTTATTGGCATAATTGTAATTTCACAGAAAAATTTGTGATTTTTTTTCTGATGCTATATATATATATATATATATATATATATATATATATATATATATATATATATATATATATATAACATGTTTACTGATTGCACTAAAGTAAATTGGCCTATTCTCCATTGTAAATGCCTCAATGCAACCCTGATTCCCTGATTTTGAAAAGGGACAAGTCGAAATAATTTCAGATCAATATATTGTAATATCACAAACTATGTCGATTGAACTTAACTTGTACTTGTACCCAGAATATTCCTTTAAGAAATGTTGTAGCTGGAGAATAAATCTTGGAAGCTTTTGATAAAGTTAAGTCTCTGAAATCCCAGGAAAATGCTTTTATGATGTGGTCTCTAATCTGAGGCCCAGGGCAATGTAAAAGCAGCCTTGGGTCAATGCCTGCAAACTTTTGTTACCTGATCAAAGCAGAAAAAAAAAAAAAAACTTGAGTCACTGTTCTTTAGGATAGAGGAGAAAATTAGTATGTCTACAAGTCAAGAATGGAGCAAGAACCACTTAAGTACAACCAGGTCTTCACTTTGAGTAAAACTGAACTATTAGCCTGTTAACCAAACTTATCTGGGTAATTTTCTCTATAAAAACTCAAAAAAAAAAAAATTTAAAAAAAGAGAGCATGTAATCGTGAAAAGAAAAAAAAATGCACAGATCCCATGAAACTGCCACATGACCCAAATATGTGACATTTCTCTTTGTGAAAGACGTGCATTCAAGATGCTTGTATGATTCAGATTTAGTCATGGTGAGTAGAAACGCTGTGGGAAAACCAAAGACCGAGGCCGGTTTTCTTGCATAATCTTTATATGTCCTCTCAATCCAAGTTGTCATAGTAACAAGAATTTACTTGTTTGATGTAACTGAAAACCAGACATTAAGGACACAAGCTTACCACTGCGTTTCCTTCGCTTGATAAGCATAAAGTAACTCACAGTTACATATTTTTAATGTTAATACAGGAATAAAAAACATCCATCTGGATTATTTTTTGTGCATTACACAAAAACATTATTACAATAATGTATTTTTTCAAAGTTTGAATTAAATTCAGCTTAATATGGACAGGGAGGGACAACCATAAATTAGCCATCTTGTGTTATAAATAACACTAATTCTGATAACCTCACAAAGGAAGGTTTGAGACTTTAGTGTTTTTGAAACCAGTTAATCACTTTAATTTGTTTTTATTTGTATTTGTATTTGTATTTGTATTTTTTTTTCAGTTTAACTGATGAAAAAACTGATGAAAAACAAGCCTACATGATTGTTTTGTTAGATACATGCTTGTATCTCAGTTAGAAGGATGTTGTAAATTTAAACTGAAATGTAATTCTCACCCTCATGTCATTCCAAACCAATAAGAATTTCCTTCATTTTCAAAAAATATATTTCTAAAGAAACCTGAGAGATTTCTGTCCTTCTATTGAAAGTTACAACTTTTATTCTTCAGAATGTTTATAAATAAATTAATTAATATGAATCATGCAGTTTAATCCAACTCTTCTGAAGAAACAGTCACTTTATATCATAGATTTAATTTCAGACTTTTATTTGCATATAAACACACTGATCAACACACATTTAAAGATTTAATCAATATGATAAACAGACACTCAAAGAACAAACCTCATTTGTTTTTGCGGAAGCTCAAACATGTTTACAACATTTTATGTACGCTACGTACTGTACTGTATATGCGCAGATCAATGTTTATATGTGAATAAGGCCTAAATTAAATCTGTTCATCATATAAAGCTATTGTGTCTCTTTGGTAGACTTAGATGAAACTGCTTAATTCATTTGGATGTCTTTAACAGGAAATCCAACTTGAACTTTTTGAAGTGTTAAAGGCATACTCCACCCCAAAATGAAAATTTTTGTCATTAATCACTTACCCTAATGTCGTTCCAAACCCGTAAAAACTTTGTTCGTCTTTGGACCACTGATGGCAGATGGACTATTCTGACGATGTCTTTCATACTTTTCTGGACCTTGACAGTGTAACTTATTTGGCAGTCTATGGGACAGTCACAGGCCTACCGGTTTTCATCCAAATTATCTTAAATTGTGGATTCCACAAAATCGACGAACGAAGCTTTTACAGGTTTGGAACGACATTGGGGTAAGTGATTAATGACAAAATTTCATTTTGGGGTGAGGTTTCCCTTTAAATTGTGGTGGAATGGACTTTAAATGGAGGGGTAGAGATCTCTCAGGATGATGATTTTCATCTATCCCTTTAATACCTTATTCTGTGAAGAAAAAAAGGGGAGGGAGAATGACTAGGCAGTAGCATATCCATTACTTTTTGTTTGTTTTAGGAAAACAGAACTGGGTTTAGTTCCCACGGGGAAGTCTGATATTCTGATGACTAAGACCTATTCAGTTTGTGGAAAATGACACCATAACAGCATCATACTGTTTATCACTGTTTACATGAAATTGTGAAGCCAAAACTCCTCAAGTTAATTTTAGCCACAAATGCTGGATGTTTATTCATAGATTTTTTTCCCCGTCTAATATAGTTTTATTATAGATTTTGAAATGCTTATGTTTAGAAAATTGACAAATCAATGAAGAAATTATGAATAGAAATGACATAATTTCACATTATAAATGTAAATTACACAATAGAAAATGAAAAAAGAAAATTACCCAAGTATCAAAGTAGTAGCATATACTACATGATCCGTGGAATTCTCAGGCTGATGGAGAATTCTCAAGGTAATTGTGTAATTGACTGGCTGCTTTAAGCTGATGGACAGGGGTTTGTTCAGTTGTTTGTGAATGACTCACTATCTGGGGAACATTTCGTCCAGGTCAACAACCACGTAGGCCACCACGGCCCAAACAGCGGAACACAGGTTCATCTCCTAATGAACAGAACTGAAATGGTGTGATTCATAAGTGTGAAAATTGTCCTTCTGCCTTAGAATATTAAATAGTCCGGCTTACGTCTGCTCTTTAAAATAGTTCATCCAAAAATATTAATGAATATTCCATCATCATTTACTCACCCACATGTTCCAAACACACAAGAATGTACTGGTCATTCTTTTCCATGCAATTATATAAATATTATGAATATTTTAAACCTTCTGAAGCCATATGAGAGCTTTGTGTGAGAAACAAGCCATGCAAGCTTATTTTCCGGAAAATACAGTCTGTCAAATTTCTGAACAAATAATTCTTTTGAATCAGATCTGAATGATTTGTTCACATATTAGATGCATTTGGTTCCCAATTCACTAATTCAATGGTCGCTGCATCTGACTGGAGGGGAATATTAACAGTTTCATTATGTATCTAATGCAAAGCGTATCGTATGGCTTTAGAACATTGGGAATATAGTCAGGTCACATCAACCAATTTTATGATTCATTTTGGTGCTTTTGTGTCATATTTGAAACCTGAAAGCTCCAGGCAACTTTCATAGTAACAGCATGAAAAAAATGACATGGTGTGTAAATTACTATTTACCATAATTTTCGGGCTATTACAAAACGACTGCACGCTATTCTTTTTGTTTCGTTTTAAACCCTGTATGAGTTTTCATATTCCTAGGCCTTGATCCAAGTAATGCTGATGACAAGCTGACCACGGCAGTGACTCCTTAACACAGCATCACTCATGCAAAATCCTTTTAAGATCAGTGTGACATAAACATTCACAAAAACGTTTTCTATATCCCACTGCAGGCCTCATTCTCTTTGTTTGGAGGAGCAATAGAATCCAGAATGCATGTGGTTGCAGTTAAAGCCTGTTTGCCTGCCATCTATTTCTGTACTGATACCATATGTGAACAGGCACCAGCCACAAGATTCTTTATTCCCTTGAAAATTCAGGGACAGAGTTTTGTTTGACCTTAGAAGGGTGCTTGGTGAAGCATTGCTTATTCTCTGCCCTAGAATCAATAGTGAGAGGTGTACGGTCCAATGTATGCTATGGGGACAATTCTAAAGGGCAGTGAACTGAGAAAAACTGCACAGGGTTGAGGCTATGTTCCAATAAACCTTGAATGTAAACGCAACTATCAGTATTGTTTTTAAAACATCTATTTGGTTACATATTTAAACATTTTTTATTTACACTAAACTTTTATTTTCAGTTTACAATGCCACTGTTAAAATGCATTATAACTATCTATCTATCTATATAGAATAAGCTCTTTGGGATGTGATGAATTGTTAATGTTCATTTTTCATTTCAACTTTCAATGCTAAAGAGAAATGAAAGAAAATAATGGGGGGAAAACTGTATAAAATGGAAAGATTCATAGTGGAAGTATCTTCACTAGTGGTTCAGACTTCTGAATCCTGCTATGACTGCTAAACCAGAAAACTGCAGAGAAGACACGCTAATGCTACAAACAGATATCTTTTCTTTGGAAATATTGAAGATACTGGACACGGTTTGTTATTTTAATAGAACTAGAAAAGATCAATAGTAATAAAAACCAAACTCTACCTGTTTTCTGAGTGTAAAAATATTAAATGATACACTACATTGTACCTGTCCAAATATGCTCCTGAGGGTTAACCATGTGAGCTCTCTTCACTTCTGCCAAGTATCCTGAGCTTTCCAGAGCTAATTTCACAGATCATTGGCTGAACTCAAACAATTAATGCAGTTCTTTTAGTCATTAGACTGCTGAAGTCCCTTTGTATGAGGGAAGCACAAAAAGAGTTAAAATTAAACACATTACATGTGTATAGCCATGTTTGCCAAGTGAGTGGCTTCTTAGTTTGAAAAAAAAAAAAAAGAGATAGACTATGATAGAAGCAAATGTAGTCAAATAAAAGCAAAAGCAAAAAAAAAAACCTGTCTCGGAATGCAGGAAAAAATAGGTACTTTAAACTACTGTACAAAATCTGCAGTTTTTTTTTTATGTTTTAAGAAGTCTATTATGCTCCCCAAATCTCTTATAATTTATTAATTCAAAAATAAATGAAAAAAAAAAAAAAATTGCATAAAAACTGAAATATTGTTTGGGTTTAATAAAACTGTTTTCTTTAAATTAGAATGTATTATGTTTCTGTGATGGCTGAATTTTCAGCATCGATACTCCAGTCTTCAGTGTCACATGATCCTTTAGAAATCATCCTTATATGTTGATTTGGTGCTCAAGAAATATTTCATATATAATAATAATATATAATATCACAATTAATTGTGCTGCTTTTCAGGATTCTCTGATGAATAAAAAGTTCAAAAGAAGAACATTTATGTGAAAAAGATTAAATATAATTTTTTCCTTTTATTTTTTGTGAAAATGTAAAAGTATTTACTGTCAAATTTGATAAATTTAATGCATTTGGCTAATGGTTAGAGAGTTTGACTCCAACCCTAAGGTTGTGGGTTCGAGTCTCGGACCGGCAATGCCACGACTGAGGGGCCCTTGAGCAATACCCCCAACTGCTCCCCGGGCGCCGCAGCATAAATGGCTGCCCTCCGCTCCAGGTGTGTGTTCACGGTGTGTGTTCACTGCTGTGTGTGTGCACTTTGGATGGGTTAAATGCACTCAAAATTACTCACTAATACATTGAACCATGTATCTTCATCCTTTACATTTCTAAATGATTGCCCAAGGTTTATCACTGCCAGTGAACTGCAGTCCCAGAGGACTCCATTACCAGGTCATAGTTTGAGATGTTTGCCTTAGGAGAAGTGGAAAAGAAATCACCACAAAAAATCAGAGTGATAATATACTAATTTAAGAATGCTATTATGTTATATTATATTATAGTTTTATAATTAACCTAATATAAAGCAATAAATGATTTTTTGTTAATCTTGGTTATCTATCAGTCAGTTATGTTTGATGTTAACATCAGTGGCTGATGATTGGGATCTCACCTGAGAGCATCATTCACCTTTGAGTGGAAACAAAACAAGTCAATGCACATTGGCGAGTGAGATTTGCATCACAAACCACTCCCCGTACAGTGGGTGTACACTCACCTAAAGGATTATTAGGAACACCTGTTCAATTTCTCATTAATGCAATTATCTAATCAACCAATCACATGGCAGTTGCTTCAATGCATTTAGGGGTGTGGTCCTGGTCAAGACAATCTCCTGAACTCCAAACTGAATGTCAGAATGGGAAAGAAAGGTGATTTAAGCAAATTTGAGCGTGGCATGGTTATTGGTGCCAGATGGGCCGGTCTGAGTATTTCACAATCTGCTCAGGTACTGGGATTTTCACGCACAACCATTTCTAGGGTTTACAAAGAATGGTGTGAAAAAGGAAAAAACATCCAGTATGCGGCAGTCATGTGGCGAAAATGCCTTGTTGATGCTAGAGGTCAGAGGAGAATGGGCCGACTGATTCAAGCTGATAGAAGAGCAACTTTGACTGAAATAACCACTCGTTACAACCGAGGTATGCAGCAAAGCATTTGTGAAGCCACAACATGCACAAACTTGAGGCGGATGGGCTACAACAGCAGAAGACCCTACCGGGTACCACTCATCTCCACTACAAATAGGAAAAAGAGGCTACAATTTGCACGAGCTCACCTTGGACAGTTGAAGACTGGAAAAATGTTGCCTGGTCTGATGAGTCTCGATTTCTGTTGAGACATTCAGATGGTAGAGTCAGAATTTGGCGTAAACAGAATGAGAACATGGATCCATCATGCCTTGTTACCACTGTGCAGGCTGGTGGTGGTGGTGTAATGGTGTGGGGGATGTTTTCTTGGCACACTTTAGGCCCCTTAGTGCCAACTGGGCATCGTTTAAATGCCACGGCCTACCTGAGCATTGTTTGTGACCATGTTCATCCCTTTATGACCACCATGTACCCATCCTCTGATGGCTACTTCCAGCAGGATAATGCACCATGTCACAAAGCTCGAATCATTTCAAATTGGTTTCTTGAACATGACAATGAGTTCACTGTACTAAAATGGCCCCCACAGTCACCAGATCTCAACCCAATAGAGCATCTTTGGGATGTGGTGGAACGGAAGCTTCGTGCCCTGGATGTGCATCCCACAATTCTCCATCGACTGCAAGATGCTATCCTATCAATATGGGCCAACATTTCTAAAGAATGCTTTCAGCACCTTGTTGAATCAATGCCACGTAGAATTAAGGCAGTTCTGAAGGCGAAAGGGGGTCAAACACAGTATTAGTATGGTGTTCCTAATAATCCTTTAGGTGAGTGTATAAGGAGCATGCAATTGTACACTCACTTAAGCTTTCACTTTGGAGCCGAGCTTTCTTCATTGATTCAGCTCTGCCAAATCATCTGAAGTGGTCAAAACAAACAAGGAAGTCGTGGTGCAGGTGTGACGGCGCAACAGCGGTGAACGCCTTCCTGGGCACAAAAAACAAAAAAGTTCCTTTCCTCTAAAAGAGTAACATGGGTGATGCTGCATCTTTTTCAAGATGTCACTCCACCCGTGTGTTTCTGAGTGCAGTCGTTTCCTGGCCCAAGCTGACAGTCACAATCGCTGCCTCATATGTCTGGGCCGTGAGCACGCTGAGGTAAGAAGGTTCCAAATGCCCTCTGGGGGGGTTGTGTGTCTCTCCCCTCCAGGGCCTGTAAGTCCTCATCCACGCTTGTGGCCAAGGCTGACAGTGCAACTGGACAAACCACCTCCACCCTGCACGCCATGGCCCTCCTGCAGGTGTACCAGGCAAAGGCACTTAAAGGGTTGCAAAAGGTTAGTACTGACCCAGGGTTGATGCAGGAGCTTTACACTGTGACGGACATTGACCTTCGGGCAACGTGTCCACACTTGTGTTCCAGGGGCGCCATCTCTGGCTGAACCTGGCTGATATGAA